>NW_005187427.1:4862601-4880503 GCF_000239375.1 Pundamilia nyererei | reverse complement strand
CCCTACGTACTCTCTTTTCTTGGCAGCAAAGAGCAAAATAAATGCATCCCAACAGTCTGGGGGGTTAGCACAACCCATTTGCTTTAATGAGGTGATCCAGTGTGTTTTCTCTCCCTCTCCCCTTCTTTCCTTGTCTATCGCTCTCTTTCTCTGTCTTTAGCCAATTACACACTGTCCTGTTTTGCATTCCCCCCCCCCTCTTTTTTTATGCTCACACTCATTTTCCCTCCTTCTTTCTGAAGGCCTCGGTAAGCCCTGATAGGCTTGCTGGGGATAAAACCTGCAAGTTGGGAGAGGAGAGGGACATTTTGGAGCAGGATGGCAAGAGGGACGGTGGCCACATACCTGCATGGAGTCCTTCTCCTGGCTCTGTGGAAACCCTCGCTGCAAGGAGGTGGGTCCCCTTTACTGCATGTGTGTGGCACCCAGTAGAGATCAGGTGTCACATAAAGTTTCTTTAGCATTTGTAAAAGAGAAATTCATGGACAGCTCTTTTTTTTCTTTGTTTGTCTATGTTCTATGAGATCTGTGAGAGGTTTTGCATTTATAAACTGGCTGCTAACAATTATTCTATTATTATACCATCGATTTCCTCAGTGAAAGCACATTGTATTCAATGTCCAAAAATCTACTACAGAGCTAAATTTACTTGACTGAAGAAGCTATTTCTTAGCACCATGAGTGTAGCATCATTACCAACATGTCTGCAGCCTGTCCCATCTCAACTCTGAAGAACTTAAAGTCTAAAAATGGTTTTCTTAGTCAAATTCATTTGCAGCCTTCTGAAAATACTACATTGACCTTGCAGTCAACATGCCTTATATGTTCATAAAAAGTGCATTTTTTTCTTAACAATAAATCAAGAAGACAATGATTTGTTGAGTGATTCTAAGATATTGCTGCTTTAACTTTCCAAATGCTAGTTTCCTCCCCCCTCATCTGTCTGGAAGAAAGTGCTGAAGCAGGTGAACGCGTAAATTAAGGATGACACACTTAAGACAAATAACTTCTCAAAGCCCAGGTGTATTTATTTTCTCACAGTCAGCTCCTGAGGCATGAGGTCTGGACAACAGGGTTATACTTAAAGCTTTTAATGAGGTGTTTCACCGTATTAAAAGGTTTAATTCAAACTGTGTGCTCCAGACCTCATCCCTCCAAGATGCCTTTTCATTGTCTTGTCTGTTTAAGCTTTGAGCCAGCTGATCTGAAGAGGTTCCCCCTCAACTCTTCCTGTCTTGTTAGACGAGACATCCGCTGGTTTAAGAGCTGTTCTAGACTGTTGTGTAATTTGCATTCACTCGAGGTCAGGCTGAACCACTGCACGATCACTGGAAAGCAAGGAGATGGTATCTGCTGTTTAGCTTCTTTGTTTTGGTCTTGCTTGGGATCTCAACATCTGCATTCTTTGAAATGGTACCTCAAGCCAAAAATAAATTGAAAACCTCAGCACAGACTTTATAGGGTACAGCAAAAGTTAAACTGTGTGAGTTTTAGAAGCAGAAGCCAAAAATAAGGTAAGAATGCCAGATTGCTTTTTTGCCTTTATCTGATAGGACCACCTACCTCCTGAAGTCTGCATTGCGTGATGACTTCAGTGACAAAAAAAGGCCAGCATACAGAGAGCGCACAATTAAGCTGCTGGATACAGGAAGTGTTACTTAAGTTTTTGTCTTTCTAAATTAGGTAAGAGTCAGTGTTGCGATAGCAGGAAATGAGAAGTGAAAAGAGGATTACATGACAAAAGGTTTTCCTGCCTTGAGTGAAATATGATCACTGGATTTGGATGTTAAGTGAGCCATCAGACATACTGTGACTTTTTCTGAGCTTTAAAATAACAAAACTGAAGTTCAGACTCTGTGAAGTTATAACTCCTTGCAAATTAATCCAAGTTGTTGGGTGCTATAAAACAAGATATTGAACTAATTGAAACCCGGTGATGGGAATAAAACTTGCAAAAACAACCAGCTCACCAAAGTGCATTGAAGAACATCCAAAACAATGAAAGACCAGTTTTAATCTGAAGCTCAGATGTAAACCTGTTGATTGTAATAAAGGAAATAATCACCAAATTCATCAGAATTTGTCCTCTGGGGTTCCCGCAGTTAGGCTAGCATGGCCTAAAACAGTAATATTTGTATATGGACTTAGCAATTAAATGTGGCAGGCATTATTACTTCACTAATGAGTTATTAATGACCCTGAAGAAAAATCCCTTTCCAAACAGTGACCAAATCTCTGGTGAATTTGAGAGCATACCTGTCCTGTCCAATGTTTAATTCCAATAAAAATTCCTCCAAAAACAACAAAAGCCTTTTGGCAAGCCTGTCCAGAACAATCTAGCCGGCAGAGCTGAATGACCGAACAGTTAAGTTATTTACTGTGTTGGAAATGTGCTGTACATGGCAACACTATGAGATCAGTAACCCACATTCTTTAGGAATCCCTACAGACCTTTACACATCTGGACTGTGGGATCTTAGAAAGCCTTTCCTTTTATAGTTGTTCACGCTCCCTGGTTCTATTTTTGGTTGTTGTGATTTGAAAACAACATAGGTGCAAAAAAGTGTGAGAATTGTGACCAAAGCATGCCATTTGTATGAAACAGCGTTTGTTATTGGCTGCAGAGAAACTCGGATATGGAGCAAAGAGATGATAATCGTTGCGGACAAGCGCACACGTACATGCTTTCCACACTTTTCATCATCTCCCTGCTTGTGTGGCATTAGATTCTATTTGTTAAATGTAATCCTTGGTGTTTAGGCAAATTAAATGGGTTACATCCTGCAAAGAGGTGAAAATTATGCCCTATTAGCGCCGACAGATGACTCACAAATTCCACAAATTCTGTCAGGAGCCCGAAACATGGTCACCAATAAATTGCTGTGTTTGTAGGGTGATGTAAATGGCTTTGTCTGCTCATATAAAAAGAACTGTGCAACTTTATTTTATCAATAATACCCACTGTTTTTTTATAGCAGAATATTTCTACAGGCACAGAAAAACCTACAATATTAAACACATTGCTTTTGCACACTGTGAACAGGGGTATATGTACCTGCTGGAGGTGCGACTGGAGGAGTCGGGCCAGGAGCTGGAACCGGATTTGGACCAGGAGGCATTGGGACAGGATTTCAGCCTGGAGGAGGTGGACCAGGAGGCACTGGTACTGCTCTAGGAGGCTTTGGACCAGGAGCTGGTGGAGGTAGGTTTGAGAGTTTCTCCCCAAGTTTTACTGAATCTGACTGCAGCTGCACAGAAACACTGGCTGACATGTTTCAACTTATCCTTGGACCGCTACAGGTAATCAGCATTCCTTTCAGATGCAGTTGTTCTCATAAAAATAGCTAAAGATTTAAGATTTATCGTCAATTACACAAGCACCATTTTTCAAATGTTCTATACCTTCTGTTTAAATGAAATCAGTTACTGGAGGAGTTCCAGGTTACAAGCCATGAAAAAGCTTTAAACGCCACGCTATGTTTTCATGTCTCACCAATAATGAATTCCTCATGTTGTGTTCAACAACAAGAACAAAATCTGGCCATAAATTTGCCTATGATGTTTGGCTGCTTTTCAGCTTTCTACATACACATGTCATCTACATCAATCTTTCTGTGCTTTCAACTCACAATCACTCTATTCCTCAGGGGGCTATGGGGGTCAAAGGCCAGGTGGTGTAGGCCCAGGAGTCGGACCAGGTGGAGTGGGACCAGGTGGAGTTGGACCGGGTCTGGGACCAGGAGGAGTGGGACCAGGAGGTTTTAGGCCCAGCAGCTTTGGTCCTGGAGGACTGGGACCTGGAGGCGTTGGGACTGGTAAGACAAATATAGTCGTGAGATATTTTGTTTACTTCTTGATTTATTGATTGATTTAATTATCTGCAAAGAGCAAAGTTTTTCCTTCTGTTACTTTTCACCTAACTGTCCTGATTACTTTCTTCTTAAAGGTGTCAAGCCTCCAAAAACAGGTAATATGTTTGTTTGTTTTTTCAATAAATCTTCAAATGTCATGAAATTTATGCAACAAAAAGTCAACTTATAGATCACTCTGATGGCTCTAAGAGCTCAAGGTGATTTCTCCTTTATTTAAATAGGAGGCGGCTATGGTACTGGTGGAACAGGACTAGGACCAGGCGGAGTCGGGACGGGTGGTTTTGGAGCAGGTGGTGTTGGTCCTGGTGGTTACGGAGCTGGGCCTGGAGGAGTTGGTCCAGGAGGTTTTGGAACCGGCACTCAAGGCATATTCATCATGATTTTTTTTTCTTTTTTTTGGGGGGGTACAGGTAGCATATCATAAATTGTAGATTTTCAGCACAACAGTGTGTCTCAGCAACAAGTGACAGGCATATTTGATAAATAATATAAAACATAAATTAATACATTAACTTCACAAAGAGATTACTCGTGAAAAAAAAATCAAGTATTAATAATGCAATCTGCTATTTTACGTATCGGTATCGGACATAAAAAAGTGGTATCGTGCCATCTCTACATAGTACATGTTAAAGTTGGGGGATCTGTGTTCAGCCTCTGGTTAATTCCAGGGAGCAGGATAAGAACAGCATCGATGTACCTTCATTTCATATCTTCTGTCTTCTAGTTTACTGTTGGTGGGGACCCAGCCTGATCAGTACAGACACATACAGCGATAAAGGCTGATCCATTAGGCTTGGCAGACTCCCAATGAAGGAAAAAAGTCATTACATGAGTCAGAAAGACTGATATGTTTTGGAATTTCAGTCCATTCTGTTTTCAATCCCCCAAATCATGGAAGTGACAATATCCAAACTAATCCTAGACGTTAAACATCGGCTTTGTGTAACATTTTGAAATCCATCTATTGTGCCTTTATTTAGAAAGTGTAAACAAACCAAGTCCAGGTAAGTGTAAGCAAAGGAAACAGATTCACATATCATATTTTCCAGTTTACTGATGTCTGGCCATCTCAGTGAACACATTTTTCATCCTCACTGCATGTTTATGTACACTAAGTATGTGCGTGTGTGTGTCTGTGTGTGTGTGTGTTTGCATGTTCCACTCTGAGGAGGTACATGTAAACATAGGCAAGCAATAGAAGGCATGCATTATGAATAAAAGTAAGTTCCAAAAATGGAAACCATTGCAAGCCAAAATTATGCAAACGAACACAATGACAATTAAATTATATTTCAAAGAAAAAAGTTCTTGTGTGAAGCTCGAAATGACCTAATTTGTATACGAAGCATGAACAGCAGCACCTGTTTTAACGGGAAGTTGCAGAATTTTATTTATGCTACATGTTTTATTTTCATTCATATCTCTTTAGAGGCTTTTGATTCCTCTCTTTGACCAGCTGTAATTGATTCAGTTACTGTTAAAGCCGGAGGTTTAAGAGGTTTTAGAGTTTATGACTCTAAAAACTGTAGTTTTGTCTTGGGCAGACATAAATGTGTAATAGTACAAAAGCATCAAGTTGCACAAAATTAGTTAGTGTATGATTTAACTGGTGTTTGGAAATTTAGGTAGTACTAAGTGCTCCTTCTTTACGTTTTTTCACCAGGGTTTGGAGGCCTTGGAGCAGGAGGTACTGGGACTGGTGGAGGACTTGGAGCTGGAACAGGTTACACACCTGGAGGTCAGCAGATTTCATATGTCTGTATCAGCGTGGCTCTTGCATGTATATCAGCTAAATACTTACCTTTATACATGCTGGATCTCTGTGATCCAAATACCATAGGCATACTGTACATACCACACAAAGCATTGGAAATGGCTGAAATATGAAATATGATTAATGTGTGGTAAACATAAATATAAACTGCTTGCCTTTAAGGATGCATATGTAGCAAATAACACTCTGGTCTAACACAGGTGGATATGGAGGTGGTTATGGACCAGGTGGAGGAGTTCAATACCCAGGAATTGGTGGAACTGGTCCCAAACCTCCTAAAACAGGTAGGTACTATATGTTTATGAATTAATATTAGATGATACTATATGACTGACCTATGATATCATATCTTTCTTTTTCATCTTAGGTGGAGTTGGAACAACACTTGGAGGAACAGGATTTGGGCCTGGAGGTGCAGGGGTTGGGCCGGGTGGAACAGGATTTGGGCCGGGTGGAACAGGATTTGGTCCCGGTGGTGCAGGGGTTGGGCCGGGTGGAACAGGATTTGGCCCTGGTGGTGCAGGGGTTGGGCCGGGTGGAACAGGATTTGGCCCTGGTGGTGCAGGATTTGGCCCTGGTGGAACAGGATTTGGTCCCGGTGGTGCAGGAGTTGGGCCTGGTGGAACAGGATTTGGGCCTGGTGGTGCAGGATTTGGCCCTGGTGGTGCAGGACTTGGGCCTGGTGGAACAGGATTTGGCCCCGGTGGTGCAGGAGTTGGGCCTGGTGGAGGTATATAATATACATACATTTCCTCAACAATAAAAAGAAAGCTTTTGTGATTAAATCGTAATAATAAATTGACATTTAAACAGTGCATGCCACATTTCCCGCTATTTGTAAAACATACTATTCTGAATTTTCAAGTAGTTTGTGTCTTACTTTTTAAAGTTGATGAAACTTTTGTCTATAGAAAACATTTTTCCTCTTTCAGTTCCAACATTGCCACAGACTGGTACCACTGGAGGAGGACCTGGGGTAAAGAGTGGTGGAAAAGCATCAAAGCAAGTCCCAGGTAAACTTATCACAACACAAAAACAAGAATGCAAAAGGCTTTGCAGTTCTAAATTTAAACCAGAAACACTGATTTTTTTGGGTGGCGGTGGGGTATTGCGTTAATATGATGTCACACAGGCATTGGCGTGCCTGGACTCTATCAAGGTGGATTTGTCCCAGGCCAAGGTATGTTGAAACATATCAAACATATGATAAATAAATGCACGATGGTACGATAAAATAAACAATATATTAGTATAAGAGATTTCGTTTACAGAAGAGGTTGCAAGTGTTATCCCGTCTTCTCTGATCAGGGTTTGGAGGCCGTGGTGTTCTCCCTGGAGTGGCTACAGGAACTGGACTAGGAACTCAGAGTGGTATGTACATGAACTTTGTGAATACTGTAAAATCTCATCTTCAAAAAAAAACAAAACACGTTGCCTTGTTCCCTGCAGGAGCTGGAGTACTTGGTCAGGGTGGCACTGGACCGGGAGGTGCAGGCAGTAAGCATCATAAAGCCTAAACCTAAAAGCTGTGTGATATTACAAGTACAACTGTTGTGCATTAATTGGCTTTTAAATATTATGACCTTAAAAAAATATTAGTGAATGGCAGCAAGTTAGAACCTTAAAGGGCTTCTGTGTAAAGTCTATCTCTCACCTTAGATGGGCGAGGACAGCCATTGCCTGGGATTTTTCGTGGTTATCCCCTCATATCACCAAAAACAGGTAAGAGAAGCAGAGACATGAAGAAGATCCAGCATGTAGCGCTACAGGCCAGCAGGACAAAAAGGAAAGGAAAAATTCAACTTTTTTTATTTTATTTGCAGGAGTGGGAAAATCCAAGAAGAATCCAGCCAAAGCTGCAGCTAAATACGGTACAGACCACAGTTGAGGTGTAAGCCTCATTTTCAACATCAATAATGCAAAAGTAACTGAATAATTGTGGTCTAATAGAAAAATACTTTGTTTAAATTTGTATTTATGGAGGTGGAGCTGGAGGCGCGCTTGGTCAAGGAGGCACTTTTGGGGGTGGGGTTGGAAGAGTTCCTGGAGGGGGAGTCTCACCTGGGTTAGGTGGTGGAGTTGGCACAGGAGGCGGACCTGGATTTGGAGGCGGAGTTGGAACAGGTGGCGGTATTGGAACAGGAGGTGGAGTTGGAACAGGAGGGGGACCTGGATTTGGAGGCGGTGTTGGGACAGGAGGCGGACCTGGATTTGGAGGTGGAGTTGGAACAGGAACTGGACCTGGATTTGGAGTCGGAGTTGGAACTGGAGGTGTCCCTGGATTTGGAGGTGGAGTTGGAACTGGAGGTGTCCCTGGAGTAGGTGGTGGCATACCAGGCTTAGGTAATTCCATACTCCTGTCAAAGTTACATCATGCATCCATTCAGAAATCTTCTATTCATAGATGTTATTTATAAATTCTGAAAATTCTTCAACAAACAAGATTTGAAATTAAATATGTTTATTGGGGTTTAATGGGTCCTTTTGTAGTTTGGTAACTTTGTATTCTGACATGGCCACAGGTTATGGCCCAGGTTCAGCCAAAGCACGCAAATATGGTGAGACACGTTTCTTCATTTCTGTAAAATACCCAAATTACATGATGAATATGTGTTGTTTGCAACACTCGAAGTGCCTTAAATTTCTCCAGGTGGTGGAGGTGTCGGGACTGCAGGAGGGCCTGGTTCTGGAATTGGAACAGGAGGGGCAGGTGGTGGCTATGGTTTTGGTCCAGGTGGCTCAGGTACTGGCACATCTGGAGGCCTTGGAGGTGTGAGACCTGGCTCTGGAGTTGGTTTTGGTCCCAGTGGTACTGGCACCAGACCAGGTGGTCTTGGCTATGGTCCCAGTGGTACTGGCACTGGAGCAGGTGGTCTTGGCTATGGTCCAGGTGGTACTGGCACTGGACCAGGGGGTCTTGGCTATGGTGCAGGTGGTACTGGCACTGGGTCAGTAGGAGTGGGACCTGGGGGTAATTATGAATCACTATATTAAAATCTCATATTAAATATTAAAATATACATAAACTATATTGTACACTACTATCAACACTAACTTGAGAATGTGCAGTTATGAAACCAAATCTATGACATTATCAAAGACATACAATATACATAAATACTATAATTTTATTTCAGGGTATGATGCCAGTGCCAAAGCTCGTAAATATGGTAAGACATAATTTCTCTATTTATTATAGATTATTCATCAAAATAAATCAAAGTAGCTAAAAATTAACAATTTTCTCCTGAAAGGTATGTTAAGTGGGGCTCTTGGCGGTCCAGGAACAGGTACTGGAGGACTAAGGCCAGGTGGTGCTGGAACTGGTTATGGCCCAGGTGGCGTTGGCCCAGGCGGTGTTGGCCCAGGCGGCGTTGGCACTGGCTATGGCCCAGGTGGACTTGGGCCAGGTGGAGTTGGCACTGGCTATGGCCCAGGTGGACTTGGGCCAGGTGGAGTTGGCACTGGCTATGGCCCAGGTGGACTTGGACCAGGTGGAGTTGGAACTAGCTATGGCCCAGGTGGAGTTGGACCAGGTGGAGTTGGAACTGGCTATGGCCCAGGTGGAGTTGGACCAGGTGGAGTTGGCACTGGCTTTGGCCTAGGTGGAGTTGGACCAGGTGGTGCTGGCACTGGCTACGGTCCAGGCAGCGTTGGACCAGGTGGGGTTGGCACTGGCTACGGCCCAGGTGGAGTTGGGCCAGGTGGAGTTGGTACTGGCTATGGCCCAGGTGGAGTTGGACCCGGTGGTGCTGGCTATGGCCCAGGTGGAGTTGGACCCGGTGGTGCTGGCTATGGACCTGGAGGTATGATAGAAGAGAAATAAGGAGCCATGTCAGAATTAAAATGGGTCCACTGGCTAATATAAAACTAATGCTGATGCGTTTGCAGGTTATGCTGGAGCCAAAGCGCGCAAATATGGTAAGAAACAACCTACTAAATGTCTGATGACATTGATGCAGTAAATTTGCAATTTCATAAAATATATGTATAGAGAATATCAGAATATCCACCTGAACTCACACAACTATGTACTTCTAATGAATGTTACTAATCACACCTTTAGTTTTGACATCTGACAAGTCTGTGGATCTGACAAGTTTTTGTTTTCTCAAAAAATCCTGCTCTCTGCAGGTGTTCCTGGAGGTACTGGAGGTGCCCTTGGTGCAGGAGGCCTTGGAGGAGGAACCGGGCCTAGTTCTGGGCTTGGAGTTGGAGTAGGGGTTCCTGGACAAGGTGGAGTGTCAACAGGTGGTGGACCGGGGCTAGGACTCGGGGCAGGTGGTATACCGGGGTCTGGTGTTGTGACAGGAGTTGGACCAGGTGGATTTGGACCAGGCAGTGCTGGAGGTACAGACATGAAACGCCTGTCTTATAGTTCTAAATATGATACACTTAGCTTTAAAGGATTTGTCCCCTCGTGCTTATCTCACAGGATATGCAGAGGGACCCAAGTCTAAATATAGTGCAAACTAATGTAATATACATGAGCATTAACACAGGAAGAGTTCAAAATATAATGTAATTTTATAATTAAATGAAGGCAATAATTTTAAGTTTCTTACATCAGATTTTGGTAGGAATTATAATCAGTCAATTAGAATTAAATCATTTTTGATATAAAATTTTAAACAGCAACAATATTTAAAATATTTCCATGGTTAGAAATTGTTTTTCTTTTTAAAGATATTTTAAGCTTTTTTTATAGATAAACTACTCACACACTTTTGAACCTTCCTAGGTCTTCCTGGTGGTGGCACGGGCCCAGGGACTGGAAGAGGATATGGACCTGGTGGTTATGGGCCTGGGGTTGGCACAGGCTATGGACCAGGTGGAGGTTATGGTCTAGGACCAGGGACTGGATTTGGACCAGGTTTAGGAAGCAATGATAATTTTGCTAGACAATTCTGATTGTAGCTCTTTAGAATCTTTAAAATGAAACTTTTTATGTGTATTTGCAGGTTATGGACCTGGATTAAAACCTGCTAAATATGGTATGAATGTTTTTTTGTTTTTTTTTTCAAACTGAATTCTCTTACTTCGTGAATAATGGTGAAAATATCTTCATATGATTTTGATGAAGGCCCAGGTGGAGCTGGCACAGGTGGAGTACTTGGAGTGCTCCGAGGGTTATTAAAAGCTAAAATATTAGTTGCTCATTTCTTTTTGTTTGTTTGTTTCAAAGTTAGCAAGGAAAATTAGGTACAAAAAGAAATCATTCCATTCAGGAAAAGTAATATACAACAAGCTACACACTCACTATTCCTGTTGTTTCTAATGTTTACTTAAAATAATGTTTTTTACTTTTTTTTTTAACCACATTTGATTTGTTGTGATCCTCAGGCTACGGCACGGCTGGATCTAAAGCTGCAAAGTTTGGTAAGGTGTAGTCTGACAAGTCTGTGTCAAGTGGAAAATAATAAATTAACTTTTTAAGCACCTCTTTTGAATTTACCTCTTTTATAATCTGTAGGGCAACCTGGTGGAGTTGTACCTGGGACAGGAACTGGAACCAGCACTACAGGAGCAGGAACAGGGACCGGCCCTGGCGTTTCAGCGAATGGAACCACCACTGACACCAACCAGACAACAACCAGAACAAGTGGTGAGCCTCTGTGCTAAGGATTAAAAAAAAAGATCATATTACAGTTAACTATCATTTTCACAATTTACGAGTTCAATTGTCTATTGCTGGATCAGGAGGAAGACTTGAAGACACAAGAGGCACACCAACCCCGGCAACAGAAGGTATCTGTGCAGTGTTAGAGTAAACACACACAATCAATATGCAAACACGTTTTATTTGACTATTTAAATTTATATTACTAATCATTCCAGACATTACATGGAGTGCTAGTTTCTAATCTCAGTCCTTTTATTATTCTGTCCTTGTTTCAGGTGATGATATTTACACTGTGATAGAGGGGTCTGGAAGTCCTGGTGGAGAGGGTGTGTGAAACTCTCTGGATTCTTGAGAACATTTTCTTATGTTGAAATCATCCACAGACTTTTGTGCATATGACAATTCTCACAATCAATCAGGTCAGGAATTCTGATGGTTGCTGAAGATGGTGCACAAACAAAGAAGCAACACAAAAAAACAAACAGCAACAAAAAGAAACCTTAATTTGTAAATATTTGTTCGAAATAAGTTTTCAGATGTGAAAAGATTCCTACATAATTATTAAAACAGGAGGTACCGGTGTCGGTGGCAGACCAGCGGGTACAGGGAGTGACGGAGATCGTCTAGGTGGAACAGGAATCCCCATCATTGGACCCAAGCCAGGTATTTTTGGCCATTCATGCTACAGAGATATAGATATATGCATATCATAATTACTTAGTTACTGGTTGAACCACGTGTTTCAGAAATACCAGTATTAGTTTAAAAGTTGTATATTAGTTGAAACTTTCTGTCATCTAAGCAGTATTACTTCAATTTATGTTATTTAATCTATCTGTATATAACAGGAATCAACGGGACAACACTTCCAGGTCAGAGATTCTGTATTTATCCATTTCTGTGCATCAGTAGCTGTGTCTTTGTCTTTCACTGCTTTCCTGTTCAAGTCATTATACAGATTTCAGCTACATTTGTTGTGAATCAAAAGAGCTGGATTTCTTACATTTGGGGGTGGACAGTGCCACCATGTGGCCATTTGAAGTATACATGGGCGATCGTGGCTCAAGAGTTGGGAGTTCACCTTGTAATCGGAAGGATGCCGGTTCGAGCCCCGGCTTGGACAGTCTTGGTCGTTGTGTCCTTGGGCAAGACACTTCACCTGTTGCCTACTGGTGGTGGTCAGAGGGCCCGGTGGCGCCAGTGTCCGGCAGCCTCGCCTCTGTCAGTGCGCCCCAGGGTGGCTGTGGCTACAACGTAGCTTGCCATCACCAGTGTGTGAATGTCTGTGTGAATGGGTGGATGACTGGATATGTAAAGCGCTTTGGGGTCCTTAGGGACTAGTAAAGCGCTATATAAATACAGGCCATTTACCATTTACCATACAACATGGTTGCCACAAATTCAGATTTTGACTAACATATTCAACCATTACTAAAACATTTTTAATCTTTTCTCCAACAAATTTCATCCAGTTACTAATCAGCAAATAAATAATATTACAGACTAGTAGATCTAAAACAACAAGCACTCCATGAGAGCAAATGTCCACCAAGCCAGCGCAGCATTTACTTTTGAGGGAACTGCATTGTATAATGTAGATATCTATTTTGCTTTTTAAATTCTTTTTAAATGTACTTTAGGATGTTTGTAGTGCAGTAAAAATCAGGTAAGGGTATCCAATGTTAACTTTGATTGCAGAAACTCCGAAAATACTTTCTTGAAAGATAAAAAAAAAAGTTTGGGGTCAACTTGAAAGAAAAGAAGATGTAAAATATAAAACTGGGAATATGCCCTAAATGTTGCCAATGCAAACAAACGGAGGTAGAAAGCATAGTTTTAAAGATAAAAGACATTTTATGAAAGATTGACCGTAATTGAAGTTTAAAATGAGCTCAGAGGTCCAAAATAACATGACATTTACAATCCCCATGTATCATCCCTATATGCTCACATGCTGTCAGTACAAACGATGGCAGTAAGAATCACTGTTTTAAATACCTCTTTATAGCTTTACAGTCACTTTGAGTTTCTGATCAACCTATTGAAACTGAATGAGAGGTCAGAGGTCAAATGTGAGATGATATTTTAAATCTTTATATGGTACTCTATATGTTGACAATAGGCACCACACTTCTAAGAGTTATGGTTTTTAAGTCATACAGCTTTTTTCAACCAATAAATCACTGAGTTGATTTTTAAGATCTTGGTGGATGCAAGCCAAATTTTAATGGATGGTTAAGATAACCCCACTCTACACTGAGCCATCATGTTTACGGACAGAAAGACAGAAGAGATAAATATATTCATACTATAGTAATCTGAGTGCGATGTGGTAAATAATGTACTTTATACTTAAGATAATATTGTCTACATATAAAATCGTGCCCCTTACTTTGCTTTAGTGCACATTTTGTTTTGTATTTGTACACCATTGCTTTGTTGATGGTCTTACGTGACACACCCAGTGTATGTGTGCAATAGCAAATTAAGTTCTTTTCTTTATTTCATGTTTTATTATTGATATTCTTCAGTGTAAACTGGCTGCAGTATTTTCACACCTACCAAACCTGCAGCAGATGACAACTCTCAAAATCCAAAAACTTGAATGAACTGATTACAGCAAGCAATAAATATCTTTGTGTTCTATTAAGTGTTACGAGGCATTAGGGGTGTGTGATTACAGGTCAGTAATGTGCCAATACAATTTCCTGATGGGAGATCTTTATTTACTGAGCAAAATCTAATGGTCACGAAGATTAGAGTTAAAACACTGGTGACATTTTAGGGGACATCGAAATATATTCTAACTGCAAAGCATTCAACATCTGTGAGGCAACAGGAAGTCCACTTCTCTTCTTTGAATTTATAACAGTTAAACTAATAGCTTTCTTCCTACATTCCACAGGATCCACAGGCGTGACCCCTGGTAAGTTAGTATAAATAATTAACACTGAGATCTTATTTGAAGGAAAGCAGATCTCATTCTAAACAGTACTTGACTATAGAGATTGAAAAAGCATGTGCATTTGAATATAAAACTGAGCATGCAGTGACACACTGACTCCTTTTTGATGTGGCTCGTGTTATTTCTCCACTAAAATGCTGTCACGGCTGTCACTGGTTTACCTGAGAGTACCAGAGAATACTGCATGGCAGACCAGTTAACAGCTGCAAATTGAAACAAATTCAAAGCATCTGCTTTTGAAATTATGTTGCTTAACTTTTTCTGATTTATGCTGTTACTGCTGTTGTTACAGTCGTTGGTGGAGCTGCGCAACCAAGTGGTATGTAAACCTCCATAAACTGCTAAAGTTTAAATAAGTGCTGTCAGGATTTTACTTACCAGTGTTTCTGGTTTCAAACCGCTGGTGCAGGTGTTGGTAAGTAGGCCTATATGTGGCTTGCAGATTTCTGAAAGATACAAAGATATCAGCAAACACTGCTGTGTCATATTTACACTGGCAACTCTCTTGAACATTTCTCTTTAAAATTCAGGTGGGACAGGACTTCCCCCTACAGGTGAGATGTATGAAAGCAAGATGCAGTGCACAGCATTTTTTTGATGTGTTTCTTGCAAAGTTATTCACAAATTAATATTATTTCTCAAATCTGGCCTTTTACAGGTTCTGGTGGTGATCTGACTGGAGTCAAACCCCTCAAACCCCCAGGTGATTAAAACAGGATAAAAATAATCAATTACAAATTAAGTTTAGGGATTACTTACTTATACTGATCACAGATTCAAATCATAAGATTAGCAATAGGAAAAGACTAGAAGTGAGACTAAAAGGAAAAATAGCTACCATTTTGAATAAAGACTGTAAAGAGAAAGGTCATATCAGCTGCAATGGTGGTGAACACTCATCCGCACACCATCTATGTTCTGTCTGCAGGTGTCCCCAGAGGTGACACACCAGGTGAAGGTGATGGAGAAGGAGGCCCTGATGGATACAGGGGTGGTACAGCGGGTACAGGTGGACAGGGAGGAGTAGGAAGGGGTCCCACCAGTGCAGGAGTTGCAGGAAGTGTTTCAGGTGGTGTATCAACAGGAAGAGAAGGCAGCCCTGCTACTGGAACAGGTGTTGATTCAGGAGGTGCAGTTGGAGCAACACCAAAACCACCTAAAGGTGCCACTTGTGCCTTTTAACTAACTATCCAACTTCTTGACAGTGTGTGCAACTTGCCATGACTAACAAATATTACAACAAACAGTCATGAAGTATAAAAAAAAACACCACACACTGAAGGAAAACATCTAATATGTCTTCATATTTTTAAACTATAGCTTATAAACCTATAGCAGGAGGCACAAGTGGTGGACAGGGAGGAGTGGGAGTAGGAGTGGGAAGTGGTCCTGGATCTGCAGGAAGAGGTCCTGGAGCAGTGGGTGGAGGTCCTGGAGGAGGTGGTTTGGTACCTGGGGCTGGTGGGCCTGGTGGAGTAGGAACAGGAGGTGAGCTGCACTCATGTTTTGGTCCTCAAATGTTTGTGTATCCACGCTAAACTTAAATTCCTATAATACAATAACATAATGATTCCCAGTTTATGCACTTCACACATTTTTCTATTACAGGCTATGGTACTGGAGTTTTACCAGGGGGAGGTGCGCTACCTAAAACTATCTTTAACATTTAAATCCCAGCAAATTTAACAACCCACATTTGAGAATATTTTTGTTTTTCACTCACAGGCATTCGTTACCCTACTGGAGCTGGAGTAACAAAACCAGGCAAAGGTTTAGAAACTGAGAAATTATGTTCTCCTTTTTTAAATTAAGACTTTTTGTTTAATCTTTAGCTATGAGAGATGCTACACAGTCCATTCAGGGTGTTTATTCTTTCCATCAGCATATGGGACTCTTGGAGCAGGGGGCCAAGGTGGGGTTGGCCCCGGTGGATATGGCACTGGTCCAGGAGGTTATGGCACAGGGCCTGGAGGTTATGGAACCGGTCCAGGTGGATATGGTACTGGGCCTGGTGGATATGGAACTGGACCTGGACGCTATGGTGGCGTAGGAGCAGGAGGAACAGGAGTAGGCCCTGGGGGAGGTGTTAGACCTGACGGTGAGTTTACATTGATCAAAAATATCTAATTTAAATAGTTTATAACTATTAGTATTAACAGTTTTAAATGCTCTGTTAACCAGGTTCTAGATATGGCACAGGTCCAGGACTGGGCACCGGCACTGGAAAACCACCTAAAAGTATAATGAAGTGAACACACAGAGTAAACCTACATAAAGGAAGTATAGAGAAAACTGAAACTAAACATTTAAAATATTTGATTTTTAGGCTATGGAGCAGGAGCTGGTGGTACTGGGTTTGGACCTGGTGGCTATGGGACTGGACCAGGTGGAATAGGTTATGGACCAGGTGGCCTTGTGCCTGGTGGCACTGGTCCTGGTGGTGCTGGGACCGGAGGTGCTGGGACCGGACTGGGTGGTGCTGGAACAAGGCCAGGTGGTATAGGACCAGGTGGTGCTGGCACAGGACCAAGCAGCTATGGACCTGGTGGAGTAGTAAAACCACCTAAATCAGGTATAATAAGCAAGTATTTATGACTAACAACATTCAATAAAGTATTATATATATGAACCCGACAGCTGAGTGGTCAGAGGACTAGAACTCTAAAAAGCAGACCCCTGATCCAAATCCAAGCTGGGACAATTTGCTGCATGTTTGTCTCCTGTTTAAAATCCTGCAGTTCTTCTTTTCATTATGCTGATGTAAAGACACAAAATTAAAAATGATTAGGAAAATATTTTATAAGCTATACTCAAGCTGTTAACTTCTGTTGACAGGCTATGGATCATCCTCACTAGGTGGAGCTGGCTTTGGACATGGTGAGAATTTATACTTAATCACTTGTGAAGTGTGTTTTTGTCAGTTCTTTGTCTATATATTAAAAAAAAATCACCATCTGCTAGCCATTACATATGTACATACTGTTGTTTGAAAGGCAATAAATAACAAGTGGTGATACCTTCACTGTTGTGTGTTATGATAAAATATGCACTTCATCTGTGTAGGTTCTCAGTCACCATGGTATTTTTAAGAGCTCAAAAGAAGACGACTGGACTTTGTTAACTATTTAAAGACGTTTCACCTCTCATCCAAGAGGCTTCTTCAGTTCTGAATTAACTTCTTTAAATAACTTAAAGAAGTCCAGTTCTTTCAAGTTCTTAAGAGTAAAGGAAGTACACAAATCTAAATGTAGGTTGTTATTAGCAAAACATATTGCTGTGATTGATGTCAATAACCCAACTCTTATACTCTCGGCACTTCTAATTAAAACCAACATGATGCTTTTTATTTCAGAGGCTTCTTCTCTGAGGCAGGTATAAATATAATAAAAAGAACTTTTAAACACGAAACTTCCAGATAGCGTACACCACAGCCTGGTAAAACTATTTTTGCTTTTATTAAAAATGTGATAGGGTTACCAGTTAAGTTATGCCTGAATTTCAGGTACAGGAGGGTTTGGACCAGGCGGTGTTGGCACTGGAACTGGAGGGTTCGGACCAGGCGGTGTTGGTACAGGAACTGGAGGGTTTGGACCAGGCGGTGTTGGCACTGGAACTGGAGGGTTTGGACCTGGCGGTGTTGGCATAGGAACTGGAGGGTTTGGACC
>NW_005187427.1:4843961-4862572 GCF_000239375.1 Pundamilia nyererei | reverse complement strand
GGAACTGGAGGGTTTGGACCAGGTGGGGCTGGCACAGGAACTGGAGGGTTTAGACCAGGTGGGGCTGGCACAGGAACTGGAGGGTTTAGACCAGGCGGTATTGGCACTGGAACTGGAGGGTTTGGACCAGGCGGTATTGGCACTGGAACTGGAGGGTTTGGACCAGGTGGTGCTGGCACTGGAACTGGAGGGTTCGGACCAGGCGGTGTTGGCACTGGAACTGGAGGGTTTGGACCAGGCGGTGTTGGCACAGGAACTGGAGGGTTTAGACCAGGCGGTGTTGGCACTGGAACTGGAGGGTTCGGACCAGGCGGTGTTGGAACAGGAACAGGATTTGGACAGGCAGGCCAAGGAAAAAGAAAACCTTATAAATCTGGTAAGCAAGGATTACATAAATAAGATCATTAGCTAGATCATATAATGGAGATACCTAATGGAGGTTTCATGATATAAGAAATGCAGCCAGCAAACAGATGTTTTATCAAAGTTTTTTTCATTGTTTCTTCCAGGTTATGGAGGAGCTGGTTATGGAACAGGTAAGGGTTTAGTTTGGAGTAGGGAGGTTAATGGTTGTTTTAGATATTTTTATGGTTTATAACTGTGTAAATATATTTTAACTTTTCTTCCAGGAGGAGGATTAGGAGGAGGATATGGCCCTGGTGGAGCTGGGGGTACAGGTCCTGGAGGTTTTGGACCAGGAGGTGCTGGGACCGGTGGGTTTGGCCCTGGAGGTGCTGGGACTGGTTTTGGCCCTGGAGGTGCTGGGACCGGGGGCTTTGGCCCTGGAGGTGCTGGGACTGGTTTTGGCCCTGGAGGTGCTGGGACTGGGGGCTTTGGCCCTGGAGGTGCTGGGACTGGTTTTGGCCCTGGAGGTGCTGGGACTGGGGGCTTTGGCCCTGGAGGTGCTGGGACTGGGGGCTTTGGCCCAGGAGGAGCTGGGACCGGTGGCTTTGGCCCTGGAGGTGCTGGGACTGGTGGTTTTGGACCTGGCCAAACACTTGGAACAAGAAAGCCGTCTAAATCAGGTTACGGCTCGTCGCTGGGTGGAGCTGGCTACGGACCAGGTAAAATTCTGAGATATACTTAGAAGCTTTTGATAGTAACTCATATATTTTCTTATCAGAACCTCTACATTCAAAGCACTACCATTTGCACAAACTTAATGTAAATTAATTCAGAGAGACACTTAAACTAATCCAATTTAACCAACTGAATGCATGAAGTTGACTTTTTGTCTGGATCAACACCACATTAAATCATGCATAGGAGTAAACAGCAGCAAAAAGCAACAGGAACTGAATCATATGGTTTGGTTTGCTATGTGGTGGGATTCTATGGAGGGAGTATCTCACACTTTGTGTTTGTCGTTGCATTAAAGTCTTGTCAGAAAGTAACCTTAGACATAGGAGCTCTCTTTACAGTTACAAACTGTAATGTATGACGGACCATTATGATTATTTGAAAGACCAAATATCCTATTCCTTTAATAAACGTGGACTACAGCTCAGTCTGCTTCTCTGTTTAACTTGTTGTTTCACGTTGCTCTATGGAAACATATGTATTGTTGTATTATTTGTCATTTATGTAATTTAATCACATCACTGTTCATTAGGAGGTGGAGTCGGAGTTCTTCCTGGTACTGGGACAGGAGGCGTCACTGGTGGTGGCCAAGGTGAGGTTCCAGCTTATAAAGTCAAGTAAATGTTTAGCACACAGCACATTATAATAAAGAGACAACAGACATGTGAAAATTTGACTGAGATAAAACTTTTATTAGTGACTAACTTGAGGTGTGTCAGTTCTCTCTAAAGATCTGTAGTCTCTGGTAATAATACTGGTAACAACTGGTAATAAAAATAAGATGGTTTATTTTACATAAAAAATTCTCCCAAGTGCCTCTAATCCACTGGGTACAACAGTGTTCATTTGGCCCTTTGTTTATATCCCCATGTTGATTAAAAAGTTAACTTGTCTCTCATTCATACCCATTTATCTGTTTAGGTAGCATAGCAGGAGGTACAGGAGGGCTAGGAGGTCCTGGAGGAACTGGCCAAGGAGTTGGAGGACTACCTGGTGGGGGACCAGGTCAGTTTATATGAAAATATAGTCATTAGGATAATGAGAATGTGCTTTTAATATATTTCAAAACATCAAAATCAACAAAATTCATAGCACTGCACTGTAAACATGGCACAGATAAGAAGTGCTTTGAAAGCTGTAATGTTTTTATTCTTCCAGGAGGTGCTGCTGGTCCTGGATATGGTGGGCTGGGTATAGGAAGTTATCCAGGTGAGACAGATTTGATCACATATGTCCTCTTTTTAATACTCAGCATACACATTTTAGTAAAATCATACAAAACTGAAAATAACAGGAAACAGAACGCAGTGTTATTCTGAGATTGTTTTAAAAAGTCCATTGTAAGGTATCAGTTGTTTGTTATGACTTTATCTTTCCTGTTATTGTTCTCTAGGGTATGCAGGGGCTGGACAAAAATGTAAGAAAACTCACTGTGTCCTCTGGAATAAGCATGTCCAAATTAACAACGTTGGTCTAGCATTGACACAAAGATACACAGATCGGATGAACATATTACTTTTGCTTATCTTGTCAGTGAAATATAATATATCAAGGATAATTCTGATTGTAACATGCATGCTTTTTTAATATCTACTGACAACTAAGTATCTAAACACGTTTTCTTGTTTTTGTTTGTTTGTTTGTTTTACTATCATGACCTTCAGCTAAAGCGCAGAAGGCAGCCAAATATGCAGCCATGCAGGGTTTACTTGGATCCAGGGGCTACAGAGGTAAAAGTCATAGACATATTATAACAGTCCTGATCACCGCATTTCCTATGCAATACAATATTTAGCCTCACTTCTGTCGATTAGATAATAGTGTTGACAAATAATAATAATACAAAGTTTTTATAAGGTTTTATAAGGTGCAAAAGGGCTAAAAAGGATCATCTTAGCCCTTTGCTAGATGGTTGCAAGGCAACATGATGACATTGTAATATCCGATATAGATAAAGACCTTCGTGAGCCTGAGATGTATCTATGTGTCATGTTTAGTTGTTCAACTCCTGATTATCTAGCAGGAGTTTGCGGACAAAGAGACAAACATACGGACAGACAGATTTTCTATCATATAGTAAGAAGATGTAATTTACATTCATTTTAGGACTCATAGCAATGATATGTTCTTCTTCATGTGTTGCAACTTGAAAGGAATTAAAAAAAAAAAAACACACAAGTAAAGATTTCCGCACCTCCCAATATACACTGTAATTATTTTCACACGCATACTAGACCAGATATTAAATGGTCTTTGGCCTGCCAGCTCCCCAGTACAAAGTCCTGTGATATCCAAATGCAACAATTTGTGTTGATGTGAGAATAGCACAGGTCCACTGAATCCATAGCTAGGTGGTTAGCTTGTGCATTGCTCATACCTGCTCTGTCCAGGCAGCAACCTAATCTAAAGCAAACTGAACATTTTCCAGCAAATTATTTGAAAGCAATCTGAAGCTGACAACCTCCAACCATGTGCTACATGCGAGGAAGGACAAGGACAACGTCCTCACCTGCTTCACCCGACACTGAAGTCTGACCAGAATTATTCTTTTTAGTTAAAAATAACATTTTTGCTTCGCAGGTGTAAGCCTCTGCGAACCAATCAAGTTGTAGTTTACAACTTGGTCTCTCCAGAATCACAGTGAAGCTACACTGAGACTGCATTGTTGTAGGCAAGATAAGATTTCATGTTGATGTTGCTACAAGCAAGCAACTTTGTAACCTAAATACAAACATAACTACAAACCAGCTCTGGACTACAAACTAGCTAAGGACTCAACCAACTGGGAGATCAAACTCACCCTCTAGTTATACATTTTAAGGGTTTAAGAAAAGTCATGTCATGTTTTTTGTGTGTGGCTGTAATCTTTGTGGGATGGGATAGACTTTCAATTAATAAAAAACCGAGAGTAGCTTCTAGAGTAAATTGCCAGACTCCTCTGTGAGTTTCCTCTGATCCAAAAATGTTTTCTACAGAAGTGACATGCTCAAAATTGGCAACAATTGGTAACACCCACAAATACAGGAACTCTGTGTCTGTGTAGGAAATGAACATTTGACCCTACAAACTAAGGGAAATATGTCCTGGAAGCTATTCTGAGTTAGTATAAAGTGGGATTTAACAGTTGTCATTTTATGTTGGTCTGGATGAACAGCGGAAGTCTTATTTAAACAATCTGCATACTGCATGTAAAGTGAAGAATAACGCTGTCTTTGTTCTGCTTTTTAGGAGCTGGCCGAAGGAGGAAGTGAGAAAGACCAAAAGACAGGAAGTGACCTCATTAA
Organism: Pundamilia nyererei; assembly: GCF_000239375.1. Lineage (NCBI taxonomy): Eukaryota > Metazoa > Chordata > Actinopteri > Cichliformes > Cichlidae > Pundamilia > Pundamilia nyererei. The sequence continues at coordinate 4,858,208 of NW_005187427.1, read as the reverse complement.
AACAACAGTGGTGCTATTGCATGATCCCACACTGTAAATGTCTTACCTGCCACAGAAGCTAAAGCTTCAGCACATCCCGCTTTTTACATTTCCATTTGCTTGGGTTTTATAAAAGGTTGCAGTGGTTCTCAACCGGATCAGATTCACCGCCAGGTGAAGATTGCCGTTTCCCTTTGTTAAATACTTTATTTCCCTTTTTTGGATAATTAAGTCATTTTATTTTGGTCAAATTATTAAATGTCAATTTCTCAAGAAAGTTTCAAAAATAAAATAACGTGGGTAGAAAACCCCAGAAATTCCTGATGATCGGGTTGAGAACCACTACAGTGAAGAATCAGCATTTCTTTTCATCACTTTTTGTCTGTCTTTGCTGTGTTGATTATCATTTGTGTTGTTATGCAAGTATTGGCACAAATCCTCTGGGTTAAGACTGACACCAAGGAGTCCCTCAGGGCAGCTCCTTCAGACCTGTCTGCATGCTGACGCAATGTGTAAAGAAATATAGGGCGACACTTCTACCCAGTTAAACTGGGATATGTCTGCAGAGTGAATGGCCGAGCAGACAATTCACTGTTAGCATCTTTTACATCAGTGGACAAACAAATAGTGTGTACAGACACAGAGACAAACAGCTGCTGTCACAGGAGAAGATGAAGGCAGTATTTTATGCAGTAGTGGTAGTCTTTTGATCCTTGAAAAGCAGTCTCTGGCCATGTGAGCTGTACTCAGGCCTCAGTAGTATCAGTAATGGAGCCTGAGGATTCTCACAGATATCACTTGAGGCCCACCTGTGAGATTCTTCCACTCATTTCACAACTTAATGGCACTGTTTTATAGCCACATCACACTCAATGGTATAAATGTAAAATATTGGTTAGCGTGCATATATTTTGATTGTTAGGAGGGTGTATTTGTCCTGACTTTCTGAATGGGCTTAGTTTTAGCTTTTACATTTGCTGTTGAGGTAAGCATTCAAGCTAAATGTGAGGTAATATGACTAGAGTACATGACATCCCAGGAGTACTGATTACTGCGTTTTCCTTCTGTTCATGAACCTCCTTTAACACTGTTGGGGAAACTGCTCACGTTTACTAGACTTTTTAAATTATGTTGAGAACTGTATTTAGCCTCATTTTACAAAGTCAAGTGCATTATTACAGTACTAAAATATTTGAGTTAGTCATTCTGTGTGTGTGTTTTTACAGTTTTTAAACCCGTTTACTACTATGATGAGTATAAGTGCTTTGTTTTCTACATTGTCCTTGAATGTGTGCTGAATCACAGTGCAGGCTGTGACGTCAGTGGGTCAAAAGTGGGGTGAGTGAATCTCGTCTTGCATTTGAGCTCATGTGCATCTCGAGCTCAGTGTGATTTTTAACATCTGTGTTTCTTTTTTTTTATGTGGCCTATGAAGAAAATTATGCACTTTTGTAAACTCTCTGACAATGCTCTCCGAAGTAAAGAGATGACCAATGACAACTTCTTTGTGTCATTATTTTATTGCTACTGGAGTAATTTAGCACGTACAAAAAAAACCCTATAATGAAACAACAAGGAGGGGTTTAACCACTTGGCAAGAGGAGGAAGCTCAACATCTAGAAGTAGATGTTGGTTTTTTAGCATATTGAACTGTGGTGGGTTCAACCGCAAGGTATGCTGTACTGAGAAAGGAAACAGACAACTGTGGCTTAGGGGAGTATAAAAAAAAACGCAGAACAGCAGTGAAGCTTTGTGTACGTGGTGACTCATATGAAGAGTGAACAATTAGTTGTTGATGCTGTACAAACTTTAACAAAAAGACAACTATTATGAAGAGCTGCAGTGCATATTTGGGCGCTGATTGAGATTGGGTACTGCCGAGTCAACATCAGTTAGTGATAAAGTGCCAGCGTGACAACTCTGCAGACTTGGCAAGTTATTTTAAAAGTCTGCGCTCCTTAATTTGGTAATGCAGGTCAAGCGTCACAACAGAACAGTTAGTAATTGTCAGTGCAGACAGTCATTGTTGTGGGCTATAGACAAGGGTTTTGAGTGATGTTGGTTACATAACTGATTGGGCCTTAAAGTCAAATGAAGGGGGGCTTTGAAGCCATTTTGGCATCCCACTGCACTCTAACCTGAGTAGGAACAATGTGCATACAAAGCCAAGTTTCTGCTCTTTGTTTGGGTTAGAAATGGATTCAAGGTATTAAAGGTGCATTAGGCTGCTTTTCAATTACTAGTAAAACCTTAAAATGAAACTGTTATTTCAGCCAAAGGGGCAACTACATCAGTTTAGTTTAAATAGTAATAGGTATCCTAAAAGTACAGTTCAAAATGTGACTAGAATTAGGGAACATCTATTGGTGTCTTAGGACAGGTGTAAGCATTGGCCATCCAAGTCTATTGCACTGCTAATATTCTGTGACACGAGGCTCAGTCACTTGTGAGTCTCCCTCATCATAGAAAGTCAACACAGCTTTTTCAGTTCAAACACACCAATTTATTTTCCAGCGCCCTGCCGTCGAGCCAGGCTCAGTGGACGTTCTTCTTTATAGTGTTCTTCTCTAGTTTCTCCCAAACAGTCCACACAGTACCTTTGCCAATTACTGCACAGCGTCTCCCAGCAGTGATTAGCTCATGCACAACAGGTGTGTCACTCAGCTCGCTTGGCACTGCTCCCTGAACCAGCTCCACCTCTCCCCTCTACAGCTGAGCTACACATTCACATTCAGCCAATTTGGAATCACAACCTAACCAAACATGCGTGACTTTGAACTGTAGAAGGAAACCGGAATACCTGGAAAGAATCCATGCTGACGCAGGGAGAGCGTGTAAACTCCATCGAAGAGGGTCTCTGATGACGAGCATGTTGAAACCAGATACCCTCTTCCTGTGTGACAGTGTTAACTACTGCAGTACCGTGCTACCCTAGGATGGCATAATCATACTTAACTTATTTCCTTACCAGTGACGAGAAGCAACCCTAAAGTCTTAACAGCACTTTCTATAGCGTTGTTAGATAACATCATTCTACTCCCAGCTCATGTAAGTATTTGCCTTTTACATGAAATATCACAAAAGAAGCAACATTTAACACAAACTAGCTTCTTTGGTCTAAAAAAAAGAGGACAAGAACAACTGGATATAGTTTTGTAGTGCTGTGCGTCATGCTGCCTGGACGTTTTACAACACTGAAGCCTGGTAAAAATATTTGTTATGAGCAATACTCGCACAAGGTTTTGCTGATTAATTTGTTCATTATGCAGCTTACAGAGATGCAATGACTAACTCGGGCATGAGAAAAACAACCGAGGATGCAAATTAAAGAGAAACGGTAACTGAAAGTGGCATAAATCTATGACTGTATCAGTTTTGTGACAGAAGGGTCTCCTCCATATATCTACACCTGTTTCTGCTTTTCTGTCTGCAGTGCAGATTTGCCTGGACAATTTAACAAAAAATGCATATGCAGACATATAGCACAGCTAGTCTGAAGTTGCTGAATTGACAGGACTGTTTGCAGGAAACCTACAGCAAAACAAATTTAAAGCTCATTAGGTCATAATTTTGGTTTGAGAGGTCGATACTGAACGCTATCAATGGATTTGTTTGTCTGTTCTGAGCTGTTCCCCACAGTTATGCTTTAACTAATTTCTCCCTCTTTGTTCGTTGTGTGTGATGAATGGAGTTCTTTACTGCAGGATCTGGACAGTGCAGTAATTGGGGCATTCATAAAGAGATTATGCCTGCACTGATGGGAACAGGGCTTATTTCAAAACACACACACAAAACACGTCTCAGACCACTTATCACATAAGCACTCATTTAGGTTGTGAGTTTAACTCTCCTAAACTTGCTAGACTCTGCAGAAGAGTGCAACTATATCTTGCAGAGGTCTACATGCTGGACATAACAGGAGAGGGGAGGGTGAGGGAGGGCGTCTCTTATCGGATTGGTCTGTTTCTCAGCAGCCAGCAGGGGGAAACTGGCCAGCTGGTGTCAGTGGGTCAGACTCTTTTCTCACACAGCTTCTCTTCACATTCGAAAGGGAACTCATATTCACACAGGAAGCCTTTGAACACATGGAGAGAGAAAGGCAACGCCTGTCATCAGTCACAGCAGAGTAGGTGTATATGATCCGCTCACAATCACATGCTGCTAACAAGCTCCTTTCTGAACTGGGTGGACTGTGTTTGACAGCTGTCTGTTGGTTAACTGGCAAGGCAGAATGTCACGACGGGACCAGAGGTTTCGGCGAGGCACGAAAGGACGGTAAGAACTGAAATCTTTAGATACGCGTAAGAGTGAGCGAAAGGGGAGGAAGCGTATGAAAGAGTGAGTCAAAGGAAGAGAAAAAATAAATAGGGAAACTTCTAAACGTCTGCATGTATACTTCCTCAAACAGAAGTCTGCCAACAAAATAACACTTGAGGTTTATTTTTTTTGGAGGTTGTTTTTGCTCTAATGTTCACAATAACAAAAAAGCATGTTGGAGCACATTTCGCAAGTTACAAAAAAAATTATAATTTGTTTACTTTGTAAACATCCCTGTTCCTCAGGCCAAAACCTAAGAGTTAGCATTTAAAGTCTTTTATTTAGCATAAAGAAATATGTGAAACATCCAGCGTGACACAAGCAGTTTAAAAAAATCCTTTTAAGAGCTTTTTTTTTTTTTTTTTAAAGGAAGTCCGACATACCAACGTACAGAACACGGAGGAAACGGTGGTAGGAGAAAACGTCATGAGATTGTTAACATCTGACCGAGGTTCAGTTCTGACGTCATAACTTCTTTAGAGACACGAGAACAAAGGGGATTTTTATTGACAGGAAAACACTCAGGTGACCAAAGAGAAATGTGGAGAGATGGATGAGGGGGCGGGCAGTAGAAACAGCTGAACTGATTCCAGGTTTTCTTGCAACCAGATGCTTTAGCGGAATCGCAGATGTGAAGCTGGAAGGTTCCACATCTGCGGCCTGCAGCACAGTAACAAAGACAGGAGGTCGAAAATAAACCTGCAGCGGTCTGATGGCTTTATTGCTTAATTATTTCCTTAGCAATGAAGGAGAAGCGAAGCTTGGTCTCTAGCAGCACGTCCTACAGTGCTGTCAGAAAAAAAGAGATCCCACATGTGAGGGTGTGCGCACTGAAGAAGCAATGTGTTGCTCTATCAGCAACAACAAAACGAGCTGTTTGGTGTTGTTAACAAAAACACAAAGGGAAAGAGCTGCCTATAGTTTTCTGTGACGAAATACTAAAACCACAACAAAAACGGCAGAATGAATCGTGGCTTTAAGTTGTTTTGCAAGACTTAAGATCACTTTAACATATTATGAAGAAAACCTTTAAAAGAAACTATTGTAGGAATTATGCTTTATTCTCAATATGACACAACCTTTAGCTATTCTTACAAAAATGGATTCAAAGCATTTACCGCATGATGTTTGGGGAGAGGAAACATGGGCCAGTACTCAACCCAGGAAGTCACCTCCCACTCCGGCTGCAGTGTTGGAGAGATAAGGAAGCAGGGCCTTTATCGTACACACTATAGTATTATTCTTCGTTAACAGGGTAACGATGGGTCTCACTGTAATCTGCAAACTTTAAAGGCCTGAAACTGAACATTGTGCTCTGCATTTAAGGAATGCATGCTATTTTAATTTTTAACAGCTGTGTTGTGCAATCTTGAGTGGGTGTGTCTCTATGGGGAACATTGTTTTTGTGAAAACATGTGACTAGTCTCTTTGCATGAATAGTCCTTTTTTGTAAAAACCAATATTAATGTCACCCCGGGCTGATTGTCATGGTGATGTCAGCATAGAAGTAAAGATAAGTGTATTTCCTTTGGGTGTATGCCTCTTTGTGACCAGATCATATTGTTAACCAACATAAGAGAAGAAATGAGTAGAGTATGAGTGGAATCGTATACTGCGTTCATAAAAAGGAGCTAAACAGAAAGCAATAATCTGTTGTCTCACAGACCTTGAAATGTGATACTCTTTGTGAGGATTTCAAGTCCCACATCTTCCATCCATGATTAGGCTCATGTTACTTTGTCTGCGTATCTGAATCTTTTCTTTTTTTTTTCTTTTTTTTTTGCTCAGGTTTTGTTCCACTTTCTCACTCTGTTACGCCATATTCTCCCGTTTCCCTCTTGTCTCTGCAGGTGTTGTGAATGTGGCTGTATTCTGTCTCACTGGTACTATGAAAGAGAGGGGCAGCTGTATTGTAAAAAGCACTACTGGTGCCGTTATGGAGGACACTGCCACGGTTGCAAGGAGACCATTGCAACAGGACTCATAATGGTAATATCGAAATCACTCAAAATTTTAACCAAAAAAAAAAGATTCTGATGAAACTATCCCTCTGAACACAAATAATTCACAAGTTCCTCACTAAACTTTTTTTTTTTAATAATCTTGGCTACAAAACGTTAGCATACATGGATTTCTAAGCTCATAAGATAAAAGCCTGATTAGCTGCCCTCTCTGTTGTCTGACTCACTTAGTCCAAAGCAGTCTGAACTGTCAGCAACAAATCAATTGGACTAGTTTAAAAATATCCCACTTATTGATCATTCAAAGCTTACTGCTGTTCAGACTAACAAGTTAAAAAGAGTTTTATATAATATTCAGAAACGGAATATGGAATACCAAATCTCAGCATGCTCCACCAATTATTCATAAATTCAAAGCCTTCCCGACTTTTGGTTTCCTCCTGATATGAAAGCATTTATTTTCTCTTTTGACTCTAAGCTAGAGGATATCCTCTGAAAACATCCTTTATGCAAGAATGAACAGAAACAGCTCGAGTGTTTCACAGTTCAGAGTGGCCCAAATAAATGCGTTCTGGTAAAACTGTATTATGTTTTTCATACACTACTGCCCTGCATATAAACAGGTTGCTGGAGAGCAAAAGTATCATCCTGAATGCTTCACTTGCATGAGCTGTGATATGGTCATTGGAGATGGAGACACCTACACGCTTATCGAACGCTCTAAGCTCTACTGGTAAGTAAGACTCTGAAAGGAAAAATGTAAAGAAGTCTTGTGTGTTAGCAAATGTGTAAGCTGGAGATGAATGAGTGAAATGGAAACAACCTCTTTCTGACAGATTTACAGTTATGTTAAAGGTTAGGGACTCTGGGTGGTCCTATGGAAATACTAAGTAGATCCCATGATTCAATAGCTTGTAAAACCACTTTTAGCAGCAGTTGAAGTAAATGTTCTCTGTATGACTTCATCGGTCTCTCATGTTATTTTGGAAAATTTTTCTTTCCAGAATTGCTTTAGTTAATTGAGGTTAGCAGGGATTTGTTTATGCACAGTTCTCTTAAGGTCCCACCAGAACATTTCTATCAGAGTAAGATCTGGACTTTTACTGGACACATTGAGTCGTTTCTTTTCAGCCAATCGGTTGTAGATTTTCCACAGTGCTTGAGATCATTGTCCTGTCCCAGTTTCGGCCAAGCCTAAGTTTATAGTCGACTCAATGACTGTCAGGTGACCAGGTCCTGTGGCTGCTAAATAAGCCCAAATCATCGCCCCTCCACCACCGTGCTTGACAGCTGTTTTGAGACGTTTGTGTTGATATTCTGTTTTTGTTTTTTACAAACATTGTATGTGCATTATGGCCAAAGGATGCTAAATCAGAAGTCTTTTAGGTCTGTCCAAATGCCACTTTGCCAGCCTAAGCTATCCTACCATGTTCTTCTCTCAACACTTCCAAACAAGCCATACTTGTTCTTTTTTTTTGTTTTTTTTTTGTTTGTTTTTTTATAAACTGTACTGTTATGAACTTTAACCTTTTAACATGCTGAGCCCTGTGGATTCTGAGATGTGGCTCTTAAATTTCTACATTTTCACTGAGCATTGCACAGTCGACCTTGCAACAGAGGTTCTCTGCACTCTTGGGAAGAGTGTAGCATTGTGAATGCTCCAGATATGCAAACTGTCCAAACTTCAGCAAATGTAAGCACCTCCATAAAAGCAGAAGATTGATTAATCAAGTGCATTTGATTAGCAGGACCTGATGTTTCATTTTAGTTCTTTTTGAAGCAATAAGGGTGTACTTAGTTCTTCACAGGAAACTGAGTACACTGTGTAAACCTTTTTTTTTTTTTTCCCCCCCCCCCCCCTTCCTTCAAGTAACTACAGTATTCATCTTTTGATTTGCCTCTGCAGTGGTCACTGCTATTGTCAGGGTGCTGTATCGGACGTGGAGCCAACTTCTCCAGTTACCAAGAGACCACACATGGTGGCGCTGGTCTCGTTCCCTCCACATGCAGTCGGACAACGAGGCCTGAGTGTAGTCATTGATTTCGGCAAAGACAAAAGTCCTCTTGTGACTGTGACAGAGTGAGTCTCTGAATTTAGCCATTAACAATTCTGACCCTCACGTCTCGCCCCCCTATTCAATCACTGTCATTCTGTTCAGGCTGGACTCATCAGTCCTAAGCCCTGACCTGCTATCCTCTGTCCACACTGGTGATCAAGTATTGGAGGTTAACGGCATCCCAGTGCGCAATATTTCTCCAGAGGAGGTAGGCCTCAAACTACCCACTGCTTCAGTTATAACAACACAAGTTTAAGAGAGAAGAGACAAAAATGTCAACGTGACCATAATGTTAAATGTCCTTTCCACTAGATAAACCGTGTAATCCAGAAAACAAGCAGACCACTGCAGCTGACCATTGAGCACAACCCACAGGCACCTCATGACCTCTTTCACTCGGACAGTCCCTCGGATAACATCTCTTGTCCTGAGCCCCCTGTCCGCAACAAACTGTCTTCAACCCAGAAACTCCCAAGTCTGGAGGAAGAGCCAAGTCCCAGAGAAGAACCAGATGAGCAAAATGAACAAATTAGGATGAGACTCTCACCATCTCAGCACCAAGGGACCCCAGGAATCCGATCCAGAAACATTTCGTAAGTGATGTCAGCTGACAGCTTGCCTTAACTCAATACTCTCCCCTTTCTAAGTCTTTGTTTCTTTCTCAGGCGTAGCTGCAGTATAGATAAGTGCCCCGTGTCTCCTGGAATGCTGTCGCTTTTATCTCAAAAAAAAGAAATGGTTCGCTCAGAGTCTCTTCGAGTAGATCCAGGAGACCGGGCGCACCGCATCTTCAGACCTTCAGACCTCATCCACGGAGAAGTGCTGGGCAAGGGCTGCTTTGGACAGGCTGTCAAGGTGCCTTGCTGTTTCCATCATTTTGTTGCCTGACTGCAACTCGCTTTTAGTTGTAATGCTGATTTTAATCAGCAGCACTGTTATGAACTTATCTCTCTCTCTAAAGGTAACGCATCAGGAGACTGGGGAGGTCATGGTGATGAAAGAGTTGATACGCTTCGACGAAGAGACGCAGAAGACTTTTTTAAAGGAGGTAAGTGGTCATGGGCGCAGAAAAGGCCTGAAGAGAGCATGACATGTTTAACCAGCATCCCTCTCAATTTGTACAGGTAAAGGTGATGCGCTGTTTGGACCATCCCAATGTTCTCAAGTTCATTGGGCTGTTTTATAAGGACAAGCGAATACATTTTGTCTCTGAATACATCCAGGGAGGAACTCTTCGAGAGACTATCATAAAAATGGTAGGTTAAACTAAGTTTTTATGTTTCTTCATGAGAACCATGAGCATACACAAACACAACATGGTGGTCATAATCTTTCTGTTGCAGGACAAGGATTTTCCCTGGAAAATTAGAGTTGGGTATGCTAAAGACATTGCAGCTGGGATGGTAAGTCTTTCAAGCCAATACTCTAAGAATAAAAAAACTTTTATTGCAAAATTAAGCTGTTTTGGTAAAAAACTTGTCAAATATATATATCATCTCTCCTTCACAGGCTTATCTACACTCCATGAATGTTATCCACCGAGATCTAAACTCATACAACTGCCTGGTCAGAGAGGTGAACAGATGTTTTATAGCACACATGTCAAAAATTACAGTATCTTCCATTATATAGCTCCACTTCAAAAACTGCTTTGTTACTTGAATGTGTTACTTTATTTAAATCTGAAATTATATCAACAAAACAAGCAAAACTTTGGTCCAGATACATTTCTAATCCAATTCCAAGACTTGTTCTTATTATTCTGCCAATGGTGAAAGGAGATCAACAGTTCTTGAATGTTAATGAATTTTACTTATTAAAATTCATTATACATACCACTTTCAAATAAATAAAGACTTCACAGCTGATTGTTATAACTTCTTTACCCCTCTTTGGTTGTGTAGAACCAGTCTGTGGTGGTGGCAGATTTTGGACTAGCCAGGTTGGTAATGGAGGAGAGAAACCAGAGCAGAACATCTTCGCTTGAACGTCCGACAAAAGGGACGCTGTCAGAGCTCCGCAAGCATGACCGCAGGAAGCGGTATACTGTGGTAGGAAACCCCTACTGGATGGCGCCTGAGATGATCCACGGTGAGTACACAAGCTAGGACACTACTACTTATGTTGAGGGGTGATCAGATTCTGAATCAAGCTCCTAAACCTTCACGCCTTTCGTAACGTAGTTTGCAATAAACCTTTGGTGGGTGCAGATTTAAAAAAATACATGCGTGTATTATTTCTTATTATGACAAATTGAAAATGGGATTCACAGGACATTTTCTAAATTCATTCAGGATTTATAAAAGCTGCTATCTTCAATATTAAACAGTGAAGATATTTAAATAATGGCCTGAGGATAAGTAGCTCCACATAATGAATGCAGAACCACTGAATATCCAGGACAGGCTAAGAATTTCTTCTTCATTTTCCTCCCAGGGAAAACCTATGATGAACGGGTAGACATCTTTTCCTTTGGCATCATGTTATGTGAGGTAAGAAAATCTGGACTGCTAAAAAGATTTCTGAAAATGCCACGTTTCTAAAACTTTTAACAGTTTTAAGGCTGAGTATGTCTCTGTCTTAAGATAATAGGGAGGGTGAGTGCAGATCCTGACTACCTTCCAAGAAGAAATGACTTTGGGCTGAATGTGGCAGGTTTCCTGCAGCAGTACCACCCTCCACAGTGCCCCTCTGCTTTCATGCCACTGGCTGTTCTCTGCTGTGACATGGACGCTGATAAACGGTAAGCTTGCACCACAAGTAAATTAGATGGAGCTCAAGTATGTCTGTTGTTGACAATTATAAACTAATAGGCAAAGTCTTACCGTTTTTGTTTTTTCACCAGTACATACAGAAACAATAAATACTTTTCCAGCGTTCTTTTTGCTACCCAAACAGTGAATACTTCACTGAGTAATTCAGTAAATAATCTAGCTGCTGAATAGCCTACCAGTGGCGAAAAGTTTACATCAACTCATCATTGGCGTGAATGTCATAATGATTTTGGGGCTTTTATTAAATTCTTTGAACTTTTTCCAGGGTGAAATGATCGTACAGCACACATCTTTAATGTCTCTAAAAAAAACAAGAATCTATTCACACAAGGTCAAAAGTATACATACAAGTTGAAATGTATACATACTCGTATTTTAATAAGTGTTAAGAAGGTTCTACAGTGTTGATGCATGCTGAGTCATCCAGGTAAGTAAATCCTAAAAGGTCGATTCTGTTCATCTGAAACGTTTCGTGACAAGGTTCTACAGTGTCTTTTAACTTGACAAAGCCCAGCTCTATTAACGTCTCATGAGCAAACATGATCAACTACAACTGTTAGTTTCTCTTTAACAGCATAAAAACGATTGGTTTGGCAGCACTCATTGGTTTGATCAATACTCTAAACATTGGAAAAGATCAAAGCTCTAAGAAGGAAAATTGTAGATTCACAGAAGTTGGGAAGATCTCTTGAAGCCAACAACTGCAGATTCCACAATCCTCAACCTCATCCTCAAACAGCTGTACATCAGTACAAGTTATTCACGTGTCACCAGTTTGCCAAAGAACACCCAAACTGTCACCCTCAGATGACAGGCATTTGATAACGATGTTCAAGAACAACCCAGGAACTACCAAGGCTCAAGCATGAATTGGAAACAGCTGGAAAACCACCATCACTGTGGAGCGTGAAGCCAGTTTTACACCACCGTGGACTTAGATGATGCCCACCAAGAAAGAAGCCCTTGCTCCAAAATAGACACCTTCAAGCTCAACTGAAATTTTCCCACATAGACTCGCCATGCCTTCTGGAGAAAAGTTTTATGGTCAGACGAGACAAAGATTGAGTTATCTGGCCACAATGCCAAGAGGTATGTTTGGAGGAGTAAAGGTGAGGCTTTCAAACCTGGGAACCCTGTACCAGCTGTCAAACATCGCAGTGGTAGCATCATTCTCTGGGGCTGTTTTGCTGCCAATAGTACTGGTACATTGCAAATAGTGGCCTTTCCAAAGCCTCAACCCAATTGAAAATGTTTGGACTATGCTTAAAGACCACGTCAGTGCCAGGAAACCAACCAATGTAAATCAACTCTACCAATTCTGCCAAGATGAGTGGTCAAATATTCAGCCAGAATTATGCCAGAAGCTTGTTGATGAGTAACAAAAAAGGGTTCCTTGAGGTTCAACTTGTTAAGGGATATTTAACTAAACATTAGTTTTGGGGTATGGATATATTTGAGCCTGTATGTATACTTTTGACCCTGTTTGGGCTACTTATTTTCAAAAATTTTTAATGTCATTAAAGATGTATGCTGTACCATCATTATACCCTGGACACAAAAGTAAATGATTAAAAGCCCATAATTACCATGACATTTATGCACATGACCTCTGACAATATGTGGCAGAGCATCTTAAAACTTCTCATTAATGCAACTTTTGCCTTTCAGTCCGTCCTTTTTGAAGCTGGAGGAGTGGCTGGAGAACCTGCTGATGCACCTGGATATTGGTCTGCCTCTGCTCTCTGAGTTAGAGCAGCTCTGCAAAGCTTTTTGGCAGAATAATAACCACCAATGCTCTGAAAACACAAATAACCACACTGAGCCGAATCAATTTACTGAAAACAAAGACCAAAATGGCAGAGTTGACAGCCACACAAACCACGAGCAGAACGCTCAGGCTGACCTTACTGTGAGGACTGGGTCAGAGGGTAGAAACCAGTCGTGCCACAGGTCGATAAGCACAGACTCATGCAATCATGGCTCTGAAACCTATGAACACAGTAACCCTGCAGAACAACTAGGAGCCCGGCGTGAGCAGTCAAGACCAGTACCAGAGCAGTTAAACGGGTCCAGGAGGATATACAAAGCATTGTGGGACACATCTACAGAGGATGGCTCATTTCTTTGATTGATGACCAAGATGGGACACAAAGCCCAGTGTTAAAGGAATAAGACGGTTTGTGGAGACATTTGTGTCTTTTCAGTCAAGTAAATTAGTCATGAAACTGCATTTGTGAGAGGAATATGTAAATGCAGAATCATGCAGGATATTCAACATGCGAAGCAGTAAATATTTGTATGTTGCCCACATTGGTCTCATACTCCACTGTGAACCAGTATTTATGTGATTGCAGCTAGAGCCCTGCTGACACTGAGAATAGCAAATATCAAAATTGAAATTGACTGTTTCCATTTTTTATTTTTTTTATTTTTATTTTTTAAATGGAAATGCACAGAAAAAACTAAATTTTATTTAAATTCCATAAAAATTGTCAGTGGACAGATTAAGTAAAGACAATCCTTTTTTATAATTTACCTCGACTGTTTTTTGGGGGGATTTTTGTTTTGTTGTTGTTGTTGTTGTTGTTGTTGTTGTTGTTGTTTTTGTTTTGTGTACTGCAGCTGGTCTTTACTTATTGGCCAACAACATAAGCTAAATCTGGTTGTTTACCATTTGGGCTCTAGTTTCACTTTTACCAAGAAGCTGTGGAACACATGTCACTTTATGTCGCCTAATGTATTTGCTGCGGAAAAGTGTCAAACCGAATCTAACCCAACTGAGGACATTAAAACTTCTACTGCTACTAAACTATAATTAAGAAAATAAAGAGATGCAAGTCAAAAATTTTAACTACGATGTAGCAAAGATTTATTTACCAAACATTACACAAAATTAAATATAAACTATTTAATATTTTAAAATGCTGACCTTATTAAAGACAAATTAGCCAGAATTATCAGCACGGTTCTTCTTAAAGGATTGCACGCATTTTTGTTATGATGGACTGTTTACACTCACCTTTTAGGTACACTCTTTTGCCTTAGTTCTTCATGGCATAGAGTCTGGAAACATTTCTCAGATCCACTCAACACACAGTTGCTGCAGATTTGTCGGCTGCATATCCATGATGTGGATCTCTCGTTCCACCGCATCTCAAA
>NW_005187427.1:4810720-4843791 GCF_000239375.1 Pundamilia nyererei | reverse complement strand
AAACTCACCACCTGTAGGCTTGAGTGGGGGCCCTCTCTTGACAAAAACATTACTGTAGCCAACAAGGTGTCAGTCTGTAAATCAACCAGCAATATTTGAAATATAAAGCAGCTCAATGATGTTCAGAGTTGACATTAAGAAATTTAGTCCAGAAATATATCGTGAAGACTTTTTAATCATTTGGAAGAAAAAGCTGAACAAACACTTTAAGATTAGCCTCACGTGTTAGCATATATTTAAATCCAATCGTTTTCCTGCTTGTTTATTGATTGATTTATTGTCTAAATGTGACTACTTTACTATATAACGCCATGAACGTGTACACACTTACCAAAATATTTAACATACTTTTCTTATACAAAAAAAGCCGTTAGGCTAGCTTAGTTAAACTGGCTAATCTTGACTAAATGTACCTAAATACAATAATATTAAAACATAAAAATGGCAGCAACTTTCAGACTCAAGCTTTCATGGTTGCCAAAAAAATTTAAAATGATTGCATAAATATAACTCAATAAGCACAGATAGCTAAGTAAGCTGAAGCGCTAACCTTGCTTACGTCTACAGTACTATACATGTCATGTCTTTTTGGCTTCACAAAGATTAAATGAAGAGAATTTTATGGACTTTTAGTATTAAAACTGGGCTAGCCCACATGTGATTGTGGACTTACTCCAGGGAGCATACTTACAAAACAACTACCGGTAGTAGAAAATCCACAACACTTACTGCTTTGATAGACTCCACTCTTCTTCATTGTAACACACTTTGAGCCACTCGATAGAAATGCTGGAAATTTTACTCACTACTTTTGTCAGATCTTTAATTATGGTATTATAATCTACTGCTAAGATAATGTTTCCTTTTTTTTTTTCTTTTTTAAGGTTTCTCCTATAAATAGGAAGTTATTTGTATCTTATGCCACCTCAAGCTTGGATTGCCAGTCTTAAATACTCCAAACATATTTTTTGTGTAAAATTAACTCACTGTGGTCAGAGGTTTATAACAACTCATCATGTGCATAAATGTCATGGTAATTTTGAGCTTTTAGTGGTTTCTTTGAGCTTTCTATTTGCTATGTGGAAGGATTGTACATCATAGATTTTTAATGACTTAAATAAACAATGGGTCACAAATCAGAATTTAAACAGTATTTTCTATAATCCACACAGGTTTAGTTATACATAGAGCCTCAGATTGACCAATACTCCAAACAATGAGGAAGTCCATGGATCTCAGTGAAGATCTATGACGCTGTACTGTAGATTTACAAAAGTTGGGAAGAATTAAGAGTACCTTCTAATTCTTCAACTTTACCTCAAATCAACAGCTGGATGAATGAATCTTTAAAATATTGAGAAGTTCCACCTGGACAATGATCCCAAACACACATCAAAACTGGTTTTGGAAAGTAGGCTTACATCCAGCTTCTGGGAGGGCCTTTCCAAAGTACCAACCTCAATCCTATTGAAAATTTGTGAACGAAGTTTAAAATCTGTGTCTGTGACAGGAAACCAACTAATTTAAATGAACTTTACTAAAACTGATCAAATTTCCAGCCAGAATTGTGCTTGAAGCTTGTTTATAGCTACTAAAAGCATCTGGTTGAGGTGCAGCTTGCTAAGGGATATTTAACCAAATATTACATTTGACTTCTGTATGTATGCTTTTGACCCTCTGTGGATTAGAGAAAATGCAAAACACACTCAAACTTTTGCACGAAATTTGTGTTTTTTAAATATATTAAAGATTCACAATCATTCCATTAACATCATTATAATGATGATGATGATGATCGCTGAGCTGTATTAAGCTGTTGTGTAACCACAGAAAAGCGGTAACACTGAGTAGACATGGAGCAGGGTGCACCCGGAGCTGAGTAGTATAATTCAGGGACGCACACGCCCACAGAGCATCTGCAGCATTGTGCTGCAGCCATGCGCTGCCCTCCTCTGATCCAGGGACAGCTTGGATACTGGCAGCATGGAGCACATGTCCTCTCCCGTCAGATTTCGCAGCAATAAAAAAGGTAAGTCTATAATCCAGTTAATATACAAGTCTACAGAACAAGGCTCCTTCAGAAAGCAACTGGAATTGGCCTACACTGATACTTTCAGCAGATAAAATTTGCTCAGCCAATTTGAAGCTGCAGCCTGTGACAATCCTGCAAGGATTTATATCTCTGTAGGTTATTGTATTCTTAAGCTAATGTTTTCTCATCTTATTTACTGTAATTTCATCAGTTTATCTGTTTGTACAAACAATGGGGGGTTATGGGTCATTTAGTATTTTTCTGCTATTTTTTCCATTTCAGTTCTGCATTTTATTGCAGATTTACTTTTTAGACATCAGGGTGTGTAGTAACATTAAATTGATTACGTTTTTAGCTTGTGCAGGATGGATGCAGCGAACCTGAATAAATAATTTTTTAATATATATTTTTTCCAATTTGCTCTCCTCAAAACAAAGCTTCAACTTTCTCGGGCAAGGAGGTAGGACAATTTTGTAGAGTAGCCTATAGAAGTAGTGTTTGTTTGAGCTTATGTGTGTGTTTAAGAGTTAAATCTCCAAACCCCAACCCTGTCAGAGCGCTAGAAGCTGGATTAAGCCTACTGCAAAGTTTTGTGGGTAATGAGAGCTGACAGGTAGAGGAATGCCAGATAAACCCTGGTCAATCCAGCAGCACCGTGGCCGGCGCTTTTCTGCATTCCTTTAACCACTTTAAGAGCCCAGGGTGTTTATCTTGGATAAAGCAGGTGGAAATTCCCTATCCTAGCTCCTCATCATAGGGTACAGTCATTTTGTGTGGAAGCAGGTGTGGAGTGAAGTTTTGGAAAACTACAAAATCAGCACAAAAACATACAATTCAGGTTATTTTTAACTAGCTATAGATTTCATGCTGAACGAACCTGAGAAACCGGCACTCACAGCCTTGTGGGTATATCCGGTTTCACCCTATTGTTTACGAACCTCCAGCTTCAAACGGTCTCTACATCCTGCCTGGACAGATGGACGACGGCATTTGTAACGGTATAATGAGATCACAGGTCACACCTAATCAGTGAAGGGTTTAGTCCAACACTGCAAGAAAAGATACGTCATTAGGCCATGTATTCAGAGAGCAACAAACAATCAGACTTTTTAGTTTCCTGGTTATTTTAATTTTAGTAGTGTTAAAGATATCTAAAGGGCGGGAGGAAAATTACAGTGGAACACCAAAAAATCATGGTTTTACTGTCATAGCATTATGATTCATTTACTGCATGACCAGAATACAGATCACCCCCTCATGGCCTCCTTCAATTACCATTTTAATAAATTCCAGCTTCTATTCTTTGTTAAGTTATTTATATCTCCTTGTCAAAGCCTTGTGACACAGAGCTCCTGGAACAGGTGGCTACCCTGGAAATTTAAGTTATTAAGTTAATTCCTCTGAGGACAAAGACAATCTTATTGGTCTGTTGTGAGAAACCTTCTGTCTTCTCACAACAGGCAGTCTGGAGTGTGTAATGTTATGTGATTAACAGGAAGCCAAGTTAGTGCTTATCTTGGAGGAAAAACACCTCCAGTTACTGCTGTTAAAGCCAAAATATCAGCATTACCATTGATTCGCTGAGGTCAGACAGACAGAGGTACAACCATGACCAATGATTGATACACGAATGATGAGTATTTTAATCATGATGCGACTTTTCTTCAGGTTTTAGGATTCGATGTTTTTCCAGCTTACCCATCTTTATGTTTGACTGCAAACACGAGGCTTAGACAACAATCTTGAGTGAGTGTGGTGATAATCCGTCTATGTTGTGGACACATACATAGGCTGTGGACACCTACACAAAGCCACAGTGAGAAAAAGAGGCAGATAAGTGAGCTGGTTCCCCCTATCAGATGACCAAAATCAGCCTCAGCCCAGCATCACTGCGGTACCTTCAGGAGAGCACGGTTATCAGCCACATATATCCACACACTCATAATTAGAGAGGGGCTTTCATAAGAGTCCTGTCAGCTGAGGTATATTCGTCTGCTGTGCCTAATTTAAAAAAAATAATATCAGACAGAGGAAAAATCATGCTGCTCTCTGTTTTAGTTGTCCAGTCTGTCCATAAGGGACCAGGAGGACATGCAGTATCCTTATGCCATGAGGGATTTGCCTCTCATGTCTCACTCTGGTGAACAGCACCAGAGACCAGGCCACTATGGAGCAGAAGGCATTGGGAGCCCCATCAATGGGAGACACCTCAGCCTTCCTGGGACTCCCTCTCTGGTCCGCACCATCCCCTTCCACCCCAGGGGCTCTCCAGCAGTCCCTCCCAGGCATAATCACATGGGACTAGATCCAGAATTTCAGCAGCTACCGCTGAGGAGGCAGATTGTTTCTCAGGTGTCTTTGGACTCGCCGCTCAGCCCTTCCATGCGCCCACGTAGCCCCTGGGGACGCTTTGACCCCTACGACTCTCCTGAGGTGTGTTTTTACTATTTTATATAATGTCTGGCTGTTTATGTCTCTAAATGTTTGTTGCCTGAACCTCTGTGTTACTTTACTTCGTAGTACATCTTTAAAACCTTACACCCACTTTCAGTACCCGTTCAACAGTTTCCAACTCCTTCATGCAGCTTTCAAAGAAACACAGTTTATGACATCAACTTTCACACAGGAAAAAAAAAAGCGGCAAGCGAGTTTGGTTATCACATCTGTCTGGCCCTTAAAGAGCATATTAAGCTCTAAAGCTAAGACGCGTCTATGGTTTCCTTTCTTGTCTGCTCACCGTCGGTGCACCGAAGCTTCTGGGGCAAAGGCAAAGTGAAATGAGGTTTCGTGATCCTTTGCAGTCCAGCTTGTGGCCCAATAGGGATCAGCCTGTGACGCGAGAGTCATGGCTGTTATTGTGACAAAATATATGTTTATTTATTCAAGATAATAAGTGCTACAGTATCCATGAGGAGAACGACGGGGCTACTGATAACCAGTTTGGACATTTCAGGCCCATATCTGACTGCTTTATTAACTAAGGAGCACTGAAGCTCGAGGATGTAGAGAGAATTTCTAATTGAAGCAGTAAATATCCCCATATGTGTATGTTATCTTTGTATTTTCCTTCTTTAGGATCAGGACAAGGAGTACGTAGGTTTTGCCACATTACCAAACCAGGTCCACAGAAAAACTGTGAAGAAAGGCTTCACATTCACACTCATAGTCGCAGGTGAGTCTGATTTCTCTCCTGAGGAGGAAGGGTTTTACAAAAGGCACAACAAGTCAAAAATATCAAATATCAAAAAACTTAAGTGATGATAAACGAGTAAAACAAAGTTAAAAAAATATCTTCTTAAGTGGAGATAACGGACATCACTGCTCTGCCAGCGATCATTAAAACACGCCACTGATTAGTGGGAGCGTGGCGTCCATAAATCCCTGTAACTTTATCTGTTGACACAAATTCTTCCGAGGAAGACAGATGATTTATTACCTTACTCAAACGTCTCTGTAGGGGAGTCCGGTCTCGGTAAATCCACACTAATCAACAGTTTGTTCCTCACGGATCTTTACAAGGACAGAAAAGTTCTCAATGCTGAAGGTAAGCATTAGTTTTTCACTTTCTGTATTGGGGGGGTAGACACACAATCTGATGTCACGTGTGTGATCTCATGCGTCTTTGAACAAACTGCGTGCGCTTACAGAGCGGATCAGTCGAACAGTCGCCATCATCAAACACACCGTTGGCATTGAGGAGAAAGGAGTCAAACTGAGGCTCACCATCATAGACACGCCAGGGTTCGGAGATGCCGTCAACAACACAGAAAGGTGAGGTCACGAACTCCTCCTCGCAGTCAAACCAGCTTAACTCGAGCAAGACTTTTGGTATTTTGGTGGCATTTGAATTGAACTCGTGAAGCACATACGTAGCCCTTGATTTCATCGCTCACATTGAGTGTCAGTGTGCCTCCAGGTTTCACTCATTCATTTTCTGTTTCTGCATCAGCTGGAGGCACATAGACGACTACATCGACCAGCAGTTTGAACAGTACTTCAGAGACGAGAGCGGGCTGAACAGAAGAAACATTCAGGACAACAGAGTCCACTGCTGCCTCTACTTCATCTCACCGTTCGGACATGGGTACACTGATGAAACGGCGATAACACTGTTCCAACAGCATCAGCTAAACTTTTTCTTATTTTTGCGCATTTCTGTATGTGACTATTTTCTCTTATCAGCCTTCGACCTCTGGATGTGGACTGTATGAGGGCGCTTCATGAAAAAGTCAACATAATTCCTGTGTTGGCCAAAGCTGACAGCCTGACACCAGCAGAGGTCTGCAGAAAGAAGATGAAGGTAACAGCTCAGTTATACCAATATGTACACACAGCTGCTTCACTGGGTGTTGTTCAACTCTCTGTTAACACAAATATCTAATCAGCCAATCACACAGGAGCAGCTCAATGCATTTAGGCATATAGATATGGCCAAGAGGACCTGCTGAAGTTCAAAGTGAGCATCAAAATGGGAACGAAAGATTATTTAGGAGACTTTTAATGTGACATAGTTTTGGGGGGCCAGAAGGGCTGGTCTGAGTACTTAAGAAAGTGCTGATCTAAATGGGATTTTCCCACCGAACCATCTCTAGGGTTTACAGAGAATGGTCTGAGAAAGAGAAAATATCCAGCCCGCAGCTGTTCTCTGGGTGAAAAATCTCTGTTGATGTCAGAGGATAATGGTCAGACTGTTTGGAGCTAACATGAAGGCAACATTAACCCACATAGCCGTCCATTACAGTCAAGGTATTCAGAAGAGCATCTCTGAACACACATGTGGAACTTTGAAGCACAATGTCAGGTTATCACACCAGGTGGCACTGCAGTCATCTGCGAACAGGAAACTGAAGCTACAATTTGCACAGGGTCCTGAAACCAGACACAAAAAGACTGGAAAAGCATTACCTGGTCTGATCAGATTGAAGCAGTCTTGATTTCTGCAGTTAGGGTCAGAGTTTGGTGTACGCATGGATCCATCCTGCCTTGTATCACAACACAGCAGGAATTGCAGTGCACAAAGTTGGAATTATTCATGACTCCTTTAATTTCAAACTATGCAAAGCTATCCAGCAGGGCCGATTTGACCCTCTGGCAACCCAGTTCTGTTCTGTAATTGATCTCCAATCTCTGTTATATAGTTTATCTATTTCTGTTACACATCTTCTCCTAATGTGTGTTCATGTGCTCCAGATCAGGGAGGAGATCAAGCAGTTTGGGATAAACATCTACCAGTTTCCTGAATGTGATTCAGATGAGGACGAAGACTTCAAGACACAGGAACAGATACTTAAGGTTCCTCATTTTATTCAAGTTGTCATGGTTGAAATGTGTTGTCTGGTCTATTTTAAGGCTGACGGTTTATTTTGGTTTGGGCTTTTTTCTTTGTCGTCGTCGTTGTTGTTGTTGTTGTTTTCTTGCAGAACAGCATCCCATTTGCTGTGATTGGGAGTAACGTACAGGTGGAGAGCAAAGGTCGAAAGTTCAGGGGTCGCGTCTATCCCTGGGGCGTGGTAGAAGGTATTACCCCAAGCCTTTTAATTTTAATTTTACTTTAGTTTTTTTTTTTTTTTATGTTTTTTGGTTTACTTTTACTCAATCATTACCCCTTAGAGTACATTTTGTGTCAGTTGCGCACCTGGCTGTTGTTCCATTTGATAACAAAGAATCCACTATGATGCGGTAACAATGTTGCTGTTGCATGGTCAGTGGAGAACCCGGCTCACTCAGACTTCCTGCTGCTGAGGAACATGCTGGTGAGGACGCACATGCAAGATCTGAAGGACGTGACGCGGGAAATTCACTATGAGAACTACAGAGCTCAGTGCATCCAGAACATGACACGCATGGTGGTGCTGGAGAGGAAACGCAGGTGGGTGGAGGCAGGATGCACAACACCACAAACCAATATTAAAAAAAACTTGAAAAAAACCCTGTTAAGCACAGTGAGGTCAGATATTTTTGTAATATCTTTGTGTGTGTGGGTTTGGTCTTAGTTTGCGTGAGAAATATCGGGACGGTAGTGAGGCAGACTTTCCTCTGCCTCTGGCCGTCGCTGACACTGAGAAGGAAAGACTGATCTATGAAAAGGATGAAGAGGTGTGTTTCTCTTCATTCATTCATTCATTCATTCATTCATTCATTCATTCATCAACTTAGCTTATGAGTAATCAGACCTGTATTTACTCTCCTATTTTGTTTTTAAGCTGAGAAAGATGCAGGAGGTGCTGGAGCGGATTCAGGAGCAGATGCAGCACAGTCATAGAGGTGGCTGCTGATTCTCACCGTACATCCCTGAAACAGGAGCCAGACGAGGAGCACCCAGAGTCACAGAGGAGGCCTTGGCAATTGGCAAGCTTGAAACTGAGCCTATTTCTAATTGTTCTTACTTAGGATAACTTGCAGTGAGAATCATAGTTGGAATCGCGACTTTCCAAAGATACTAGAAAAGATTTCCCTGTTTTTTCCAGATCTAACTCCTGATCTAACCTCCTAATCCTAAACGCCTTTAGAAAAGAAAAATCATGAACTTTATCCTAAAACATTCTATAACTATTAAGGATACTGCAAGCTCAGTATTGCTGTTTGGGAGCATCTCAGCAGGATAACTGATTTGGACTTTGGAATGAGTCACCCATTCGAAAAACCAGAGTGCTCCAACTGTTTTAGTCACATGCTAGCTAAAAAAGGAACACAAGTCAGTGTTTTAAATAGAGTTTATAGACCAACACTATGGCATATGTAAATATAAGATGTGATCCAATGCAAGCAGTCACCCAACTCCTGGATGTGTGGAAGAATTGCTCTCCATTCCTGGATGAGCAGCCTGCAGCTGTACAATGATAATCGATTGCTGCTGTTCAAGTTTATTTATATAGCACCAAATCTCAATAGCAGTCGCCTCAAGATGCTTTTTATTATAAGCAGTAATACAGAGAAAATTCCAACAATCAGAAAACCCCCTATTAGCAAACTTTTGGCGACAGTGGGAAGGAAAACCCCTCTTTTAACTGGTGGATCCACGCTCAGGGAGGGGCTGGTTTGACTGGTTGGGGCGTGTTCATCATGCAAAAGGCACACTGATGAACAAACTGACCCAGAATGTCCCAGACATGTTTGATAGGAGACATATTGGTGCTAAATGATAAGGACGTGTGTGAAAATGATCCTGATCCAGAAAAACCAGCTCTGCCCTGACATTGTCCTCCTGAACAGCAGGAGGCACCGCTGCCTCTAGTACAGCTTGGAGCACCTCGTCTTCAGACATCTGTTGCAAAGCAAAGAGTGAAAACATATTTCACCACATAACACTTGCATTTCTTTTTTATGGCTGGTAGATTTGTTTCTTTATCATGTGAACATGATCCCTTTATCAGCAACCTCGTTAATGGACCAAAGCTGCCACAAACAAAATAAATACATCATTCATTTGGTAAAGAAGTTATTCAAAACAAATATGTTGATATTTATTTTACTTTTCTTCCGTATTTAAATTTGTAATGAGCCCTCACACTTCTAATTTACTGAAAGCAAAAAGGTTCAACCCCTGCGTCTAACACACGATCCCTCTGACATGTGCAGTAGGTGAAAAGTTGCTCCACTTCGATCGACAACCTATCTAATTTGCATAATGATGCAGAAACACATTAGCAAAAAAAAGTTGTTTTTTTTTAATTTTATGGTGTTTTTATTTAACAAGTTATTTGTTCATTTAATTTTGATCATGGTAGTTTTAGGCCTCCATATAATACTGCCATCTAGTGTTCACTGTAGCAAAGTAAGTTGTTTTTTTATGTTTCAACTTAAACAGTTTTTCATGCTTATTTCTTGTGAGTTGACTTTTTTTGTAATTTTTAATATCCAATTTTGCTGTTTTGTAAAAAAAAAAGTAAAAAAAAATGTTTAAAAAAAACTGTCTTGAGCCCGTTTAAATTTTTCTTCTGAAAACCACTCACACAGAAGCAAAATGTGTTGTAAATGTAATAAGATTTATTAAGAATCTTTATTATTTCATCAGCATAATTCTTCATTAATGTTTTTTTAATCCATTATTATCATGGTTATCTTAAACAGTGGACAGTTAGATCTAAAAGGCAGCCCAAAGTGTACAGGCGATATATAACTTAAAACTTTCTCCATAGGGAAAAGATGTTTTTTATATTCATATATAATATCAATGTAGCATGAGGTCCAAGATTCTGCCCACGTTATATAGTATTGTACATGGTCCCAGAAATAAAACATTAAAACAAAACTTCTAATCAAAAGAAACTAAACAGAATCTACATGCAAAACAAAACAAAAAAAGAAAAGAAACAAGCATTTTTAAAATTTTGAAGATACATACACTCATTTGCCAAAACGTGCATACAATCACAAATTTACAAAACTTTCATACATACATACAAATATTACAAAAACTCAAATATTAGACATTATTAGGTTATCAAGAAAGGATCAACAGCTTTTTTTTGCCCCCCCCCCCTACATTTCATGTCTCAGTCCAACTCACAAATATGGAAACCTTACATATTAAAAAAAAAAAAAGGAGAATAAAGAAAAAGAAAAAAAACGTGTGTGACAGTAATTCTTTGTCTCTTCCATTCGCTCGATGTGTTTTGCCAGAGCTGTCACAGTGTTCAGGAAAACTGAGTAGAGGCACACACAATAGCACCCAAACAGGCTCATACCATAAATCACCTCTGTGTAAAAAAATAACCTGCTAGCTACACGCTCACACACACATTCAATCATGCACAGGGCAAAGGGTAAACACCCCCCTCCCAAAAAAACCTAAACAAAAAACAGAGCCATGCTACAGGTACAATAGGATTAGCTATAGTACAGAATATAAAACATACTGAAAACAGTCACATATACATACGTAACACACGGAAACCAGCAGAGGAGGTGAGGAGCAGAGCCACGCAAGACTGACGACATTATACCGAAGAGAAATCTGATGAAAAGGCTGTGAGAATGCGCTCGCACACGAACACACTTTCGGCTTTTTTAAAATTTAAATACATTTGATTTTTTTTGATTTTTTTAACAAATTTTCTGGACTGGGGCTGAAGATTTGGTGTTCAGCATTTGTCGGACATCTCTTCCAAATTTCTCTTGGAATGAAAAGCTGTACTTTTGGCCTTGCATCGCCCTCTAAAACAAGTAGATAAAGTGATAGTTCAATCTATGGAAGGTTGTTTCTGCCACTGGAAGAATGTAAATTTTTTTTTAAAAAATTTTTTTTTCTTCAAAATGTCATCTTGCTGAGCGAAACTTCTGAGAAAGCTGAAATTTCGAAATACTAACCATTTAAAGTTATGTTCTCAGAAGTCTGAACGGCAACATTGTGTTTTTTGTTTTTATTTTAGTGGCATAAACAAGCTTCCATACAGTCATATAATTTTGTTTCGTTCTGTTAAGTTTAAAAAAAAAAAAAAAAAAAAAAAAGCATTTTCACAATTTTTAAAAGCCTCATCGGAAACTTGTGTGCTGTGTGTGCCTGGGTAACGACAGCAGAGGGAGCTGTTGCGTTACACTAAAGCGGCTGGAAACCTGTTTTCCCCACAGTGTGCTGAAGGAACATCACTCATCAAAGGGACAAAAGGAAACCTGCCTGACTGTTTGAGAGCAGGTATGCAGACAATTTTCTGCTTACAGTCTCGCTCAGGCCTTTGGTTGGTTTCAAAATGTCTTAGCTAATAAACAATCCTATTAAAACGCACAAACACGAGCTTCGGAGCAGTCCTAGGAGGTTTCCTGAGGGCTCGTTAAGCTGCTTTAAGCCTCAATAACCACCAGTGTGTGCAGACTTGACGGGAGTTGATGCACTCAAATGACCTGTGGGTAACTGGGCAACTTCTCAGGTTTTGAATCTGGCAGTGAAAGATAGCTGAGAGCCTTTAACATCTTTCTTTAAAAACCCAGCAGAAGGCAAGCTTTTCACTGTGGGTGTAGGTAACCAGATCAAAGCTGACTGCACTGCACGCTCTTCCTACTTTTAACTATTTTTTTTCAACAAATAGCTGGAAAATCCCAGTTGCCAGCTTCTGTCCTCAGCTGCTTTTCTGACTCAGCTCCTGCTCGCTTCAAACTTACTGCCCTACTTTTATTTGTGGTTAACATGACACAACTTCTCCACAGGGCCATCAATAACAGACACTACTGTACGCTGACCAAACCGAGCAATCACTGCCCCAATTCTCTGGAGCAAATCGCTGTTTTGGAGTCGCCCTCCAAAATAAAAGCCTTCTGAGGTAGTGGATAAAAAGAAAATGAAAAAATTAACTCCACTGCAGAATTTGCCTTTAAAAAGATGTGCTGTCTCCTTTTTTTGTATTCTGAACTGCAGCGTGTCAGGTTTTTTTTTTATTGCACTACCATCCTCAAATTCTTTTCCTTAAACTATTTGCAAGATGTTTAAAGAATGACTTCGTCTGCCACGTGTCGAACTTAGATCATGGCAAAAGCGAAAGGGGAAGAACAAAAAACTTTCCTGTCGTGTTCCTGGTAGAAAAAACTAAATAACTGCATCAGTACGTGACAATGTTTTAGCCCTAATTAACTATGTAATGTTATGTGATGTAATTGACTGATAAACGGCCCTGCGTGTGATTTATCTGGATGAGACCACTGAATCCAACTCCAGCTCCACCCTTTAAACACAGGAGTGACGTTACACGTCCCACACGAGCTCAAAGTCCTCTCTCTGTCTCGCTGTAATCATTTCCCCTAAATGACTGAATGACCAGTTAAAGTAAATCCTTGATGCCTGAGTGCAAACTGAGCTTATTGTGTTAGTGCCTCTGGCGGTAAAATAAAGAGAAAAGGAAGGAAGATAAAAAGGTAAAACAGAGTTTCTGTGTTTGCGGGGGAGACAAACGTCACAGTCGCATTTTCACAAACAATGGCCCGACCTGCTGACTCAGCTTTAATGTAATTGTTCACAAACTAACAGAGCCGTGACTGAAATATCTCAGAAGATATTC
Organism: Pundamilia nyererei; assembly: GCF_000239375.1. Classification (NCBI taxonomy): domain Eukaryota; kingdom Metazoa; phylum Chordata; class Actinopteri; order Cichliformes; family Cichlidae; genus Pundamilia; species Pundamilia nyererei. The sequence goes on along the minus strand of NW_005187427.1, from coordinate 4,830,771 downwards.
ATCACACAAAGTCCAGAAACAGTTGATGCTCAAATGTTCACGTGTCTGTCAGAGACTCTGCGACTGACAGGAGATGAAAACTCGTTCTCCTGTCTCACATCCATCGCTACAGGTATTATTGTCTGTTTCAGGCCAGTTTGAGCGTGCTGACGGGAAAGGTTGGGACTGTAACCATGGTGACAGGGTTCAGGACAGTAGCCTGTCCAACCAGCTGTGGGTGGGGGGCCAGCACTGCTGTGGGTTTCCCTAGCGACGGGCTTCCCTGGCTCACCACAGTCGCGCTGTTCACCTGGGCGCCGTTAGTGTTAGTTTGAGGATTGGCCTGGACGTGAGGAAGGGTGTGGTGGGCGAAGGTGTGGGCGATGTGGCCCACCATCGTGGGCTGGGACACAGACATGCCCTGGGGGTAGAGAGTCGGGAGGTGGGATGCCAAAGGAGAGCCCAGGTGGGCCACCGGATGGACGGTGATGTGTCCGATGGGCTGGGCAGTTATTGGCTGGTGAGTGGCGGTGGCAGGGGCAGCCGGAGCCGCTGTGATCGGCTGAGGTGTGGAAGAGTTGGGGCCAGGTGATGGAGCGATATGCGTTAGGTGTTTGTGATTGGTGGGAAGGGCATTATTGACAGCCTGGATGACTGAAGCATGGGACACAGTGGCGTGAGCGATGACGGTGGGCTGGACCTGCATGGCTGGGGGCTGGATAGGATGAGGAGGTGGCGGTGGGGGTTGACCCGGGGCTGGAGCAGGGGCAATGGCTTGAGGTGGAGGGGGACCCACGGGGGAGGCGCTGGTGAGGATAGGCAGTGTGGTGTGCTGGATCGCCAAGTGAGGGGTGATGAGTGGCTGAGCTTGTAAAATGGGAGGAGCCGGTTTGGGGAGGGGCGTGGGAGCAGGAGGGGCGGGAACGTCCTCGTCCATGTCCTGCTCATAATTATCTTCTCCTTCTGCAGATTAGAGCAGAAACAGTGATCACGATATGAATGTTTACGTAAAAGTAAAATTCAAACCACATGTAACGACTGCTACATCAAAAAACAAACTTCTCTGATCACCCTTCTCTCCTGCGATTCAGTTTGAAAACAAACTGCTGCAGTCTGTTCCCTTACCTGAGGCCGTGGACGTGGACGCCTGGTCGTCCTCTGGCTGGATGGTCTGTCTGAGGACTCTGTCGATTTCTATGGCGTCCATGTTCTGGCTGAGCTCGTTCTTCAGCTCGACCAGCCGCTGCTGCGTTGCGATCTTCTCTCGAGCCAGACGCTCCATCTCGTGCTCGTACTCCTTCTCCTTGCGCTTCAGAGTCTTAAAGGATGACAAAGAGAACAGGTGTAGACTGTTATAAAAATATAATATGTCGTCATATCTGCATTTATGATACAAAAAGAGAAAAATGAAAAATGTCTTAACCAATTACCAACAACAGGTGAAGTAAGACCAGGAGGCCTCATCCTGCAACCCAAAGAACCTAAAGGCTGCACTGGGTCAGATTTATCTGAGGTACACAGGGGGATGCTACATAGCATCAGGCGGGTGCTTTTAATGTTAAGGCTAACTGGCGAGTAGCGCAGTCTCAAGTGAGGCTATCTAAAAAATCATTTACATCAATATGACGACGAGTAATCCTATGGCTGAGTTTCTTTTCAAGAAAAACCTGTCCTTACTTCGTTAGCGCTGACTGATGCTGCCTGGTTTTAAGCAGCTGTTTCAAGTTTGTGCCTTTGAGGGAAGCGTGGGGGGATTTGGCTCTGTGAAACAGTGGAAGTGTGTTAATATGAAACAGACGGGGGACTTTTAATCAACAGCTAACAGCAAAGAAAGGTCAGAGAAAAGGGAAACTCCCTCATTTTGCCTCTTTTAACTAATAACCCATGTGGCTTTTTCAGAATAAACCCAATACTGTTTCAGGTTAGAATTCTTTTTAAATACCCACACTGTAAATAAACAGCATTACAACACAACTTTTCTTCTCCCTGTACTTCTAAACAAACATTATCCATGCTATCCCAGATTCATACACCAGCGGGAAGTCACGCCTGCAAATTCAAGCATGTCCACACTGCTTTAGTGGCATTTAGTCATTTACCTAAGCTCCTCCCATTTCTTGGATATCACGCTAGTTTTTTTTTTTGAGGCCAGGGTGAGAGAAAACACCCTCCTGTCTATTATCAACCCCAAATCACTTTGGGGTTGATAATAGTTCCTAATTACTGCTACAGTTCTGTCACTGGATTACTGAAATCTGTTAATAATAAATGCGTTACTTTCTAGAGCACCGCCATGCAGCAAGAGTGAGCTGAATGTGGAGGATTCAGGAAATGATTGAGGAAAATGAAATGATTATAAACATGGCAGGAAACGCAAGAAGAACGGAAGCTTCATGGAAAGATTTAGGAAGAAAGAGCAGAGCTTTCCCAGCCCCGCCACACCATCGTCGTGACCCAGTTTCTGTGTAGGTCAGCTGACGCATGAACTCCAAACACTATGACAGGCTAAGGACATTAAGGCAGATTACTGGTGAGGAATGACGCATGGGAGGAGGTAGAGGGGAAGGTACGGGCGGGGAATGGGAGGAGAAAAGTAGAATAGTATGTTGTGTGCAGCTGATTAATTCTGGAAACTAAATATCTGGTTGAGATGTTGAATAGCCAGCATGAAAACTTGGAGGGAAAAAAAAAGGCTTGGCAGAAAATGGCTTCCTGTCCTAATGAAGGTGCAAATGATCCTCAGTGATGTATCAGACTGTCTCAGAGCGCCACCTCTTCCAGTATAACTGCTGAACAAATCCAGGAGGTATTAGGCGCTTGCCGCTTGCACTTTATTCTGGCGCCCACCACGAGGGTTTTAACTTTGAAAACAGAAGGAAAATCACAAGGATTGTAAGACAAATCAAATCTTAAGGTGGGTTTCAAATTACAATACTACAGCTAATCAAATGGCTTGAAATAACAGACTTCTGCTAAGTCAGGTAAATGTGTGCAGACCTGTCATGATTATGTGTGCATTCACCCCCCGAGGCCCATTTTGAGCCAGCATAGGCTTGTTTGTGGTGGTCTGATTGCTGGTAATTGTGCCACTGTTACGGAGGACATTGCTGATAAATGTATATCACGGGTGTAATTGTCTTTTTTGTTGTGGCTGTGTTTATCTGACAATTAGCGCAAACACGAAGCGAACCGCCGAAAGGATAATAAACAAAAGGGAACTGAGGTAAGGCTGGAAATACAAGCGAGATTACACAAAATGAGCATATGGGGACACATGATCTTACTGCAGGAAAAGCTGTTTACTCTCTGCAGGCACGTGATGGCCTCACACGCGAACCCACCTTCCCCACAGCCCTCTTTAAACAGTTCACATGGTGCAGGTTAGTAGCACTCAAATCACTTAACAGCTCAACACCGCTCACACCAACGCCCTCCCGTCTTTGTGCGTCCACGCACGCAGTTGTGTGAAGCCTGATCGTGCGAGCCGTTTTAGAGGTCATAAGTGACGAGGAGGCAGTGCTGGAAATTACAGCAAAAATCAGTTCCAGTGATTTGTCAGCATAGGACCAGGTTACATTTACAAATCACATGTAACCACACAGTTAAACAACACTGGTGCTTTTGCACTAGAGGTTCTGTGTGTATGCAGTGTAAAATTATTATTAATGATGTTAACATGAACGAGCTGGCATCAATCAAAACATTGATCTGGGCTTCAAAGCAGGCCTTTGGGAGGTACTGGTGAATTTCATTTGATGTTGAGGTAACGATTTATGAGTTTCCAGCTCCAATTTTGAACTGAAGTCAGTTCAGTGCAATCCTACCGAACCCAACTCAGCAATCCAAGATTGACTGTTAAAGTAAACATTAGCAAAAGAGTAAAACTTATCTGTAACCAGTGCTGTGGCTAAATAAACCATATGCAGAGCACTGACCAGTTTGTCTGTGAATGTGCTCCAGTAGTGCTTTTAAGTGCAAAAACAAACAAACAAAAACCAAGCACCGTATCACGAGTGACACAGTAATAGTTTCACTGCACTACAGAGCAAACCAAAACCTGTTTTTCCATGATTTTCAAACTACTACTGGAATGTGAAGTCAGCTACGACATCCGACTTCTAAGGTGAAGGCATAACTACACACATAAGCACAAACGGTCCACAGATAGTACAGACTCACTGCCTTAACAAACTTCATAGAAGTCTGTGGATTTCTGTGTTTTTCGCCATTTGAGAAGCAAAAGTGGATCGTCATTTTTTTATTGATATTTTAAACCCCACTAACCAAAACATAAATGGTGATTACACAGTGGAAACATTACATGACCTAATGTTTTATATGCATGCAGTGTAACCAGGGATTACTGTAAATACTACACGTCATGCTGTAGAGCAGCGGTGAGACCAGTATAAATACTGCATACTCATTATCAGTGTACTTACAACAAACTTGGCCAGTCAATAAACAACTAGCCAGTTGTTTATTGACATTAGTCATTACTGAACTCATTTAGCTAAAATTAGTATCCAAAGAAACATAAAAGCATTTGATACATAAAAAAAACTCTGAGTAGAGCACATTTAGGGGCAGCTTTCTGTTCTGATAAAAATGCATGTTGTCGTCACAAATTTGAAGCTTGTTTTAACACAGATTTTGGATGGATCAGCATCTCTGGCTGTGCAGTGAGAAACGTTACAGAAGCCAACCAAAGCAGATGCACTTGCAGGCGGTCTTCCCCTGACCCAGCAGCATATCATCTATGTGCAATACGCATAGTAGGTCAGATGTTGATTGAGAAGGAAATTGAATCGGCATGGAGTTCACCAACATGGAGCTCAAAAGATGCCGGGATGAGAAACAATCAATAGCTGTAGTGGACATTTTAATGCGCCTGTCTTCTCCACTGCATGCACTAAACTAAAAGACAAACAAAAGCACGAGTAACCCACTTTAATCAAATGCGTCCGTTTTAACAGTATTTTTGACACTTCTGCAAAGTGTTACTACACACATACAACATGTAACCATAGATCTGCGGAGCTCCACGTAGCATTAACGCACTCCAGTGCTGGAGATGTGACACTTAATTGACACAGCAGACTCTTTGAAACACAAGGACTTCCGAAGAACTGCAAGTGTGTCCGAAGTGCGAATGTGCATCCATGAACATCATTTCAAGGTCTTCTCGCATCAACCCAGACACCATTAGTCCTGCACTAAATCACCAAGGAAGCAGCTGCCACCCATAGCTGTTTCCTTGGCAACCCCATTTGTGAGGATTTGGCTGCTTGAGCAGCAGTTTGTAAAAAACATAAGGAGCCCTCTAATTGGGTGAAGCGCAGGGGCAATTACATATAAGGAGTGATGCGACTGGATGTTTGCCAGTCGGGTGCTCTTGGATCCCTCCCAACCCCCCTCCTCCTCCTCTTTTTTCTTCCCTTCTTTCCTCCCCTCCTCTCTTCTCCTCCTCCTCCTCCCCACATCCGCCACTCCCTCAAGACCCTTCCCCCCTTATTCTCCTGTGCTTCATCTATCGCTCTTTTATCCATCCTCATTTCAGAAAGTTCCCTGTAATAAAAAAAAAAGGTGCAAATGACTCAGGTGAGATGAAATTTGCCCCGGAAGGTTTTTTCTTAATCATATGCATCTGTAATCTGATATGAGGACAAGGCAGCAGGACTATCCATGTCTTGAAAGCACCTGTGAGTGCTCCATCATCCATAACTGCTGACAGAAAGACCAATATGACCAGAATTTGACTCGTTTAGTCTTGCATCTGGCACACTCCCTCATGCAGACAAACACGGAGGAACGGACTCACTACAGTGCCCCGGCCACCTGCCGCCTGTTGCCATAGTTACCAAGTGCTTTAAAGGCAAGAGACAGCGGGGTGACACAGGACGAGACGGACACAGATGTGGATAAGAAAAGGCTGGGACAAAGAAGAGCTGATATAAGTGCATGCGCCGCTCCATTAGCGTAAACACTGAGCCCATCACTGCCCATCTCCTTCTCTCTGCAGTCTAGGGATGCAAAGCTACTGGAGTGGGTGAGCTGTGGTGACATCATCGGCCTTGCGCTAGCCATGTGCTCAGGTCTCACATGGCTCCGCGAGAAGGAGGGGGAAGAGGTTTGCAGGTTCACATGGGGAGAGGTGAGAAGAGAAAAGGACGAATGTGCATTAAGGTCCTGATTATGATCGCTGTGCATGGAAACACCATCATCAATCATTTGAGAAACCTGGATGTGCTACCCGGAGTACTAAAACACCATCTCCAGTTTCTGTTTTTGGCTCAGACCATCGAAGCTGAGATGAAATCACGACTCGCCTGCAGGCAGACGATCAGAAAATTGAAAACTGTTATGAGCGTGCACGGAGGGATATGAATAATCAGGCTTTTTATGCTTCATGGAGAAAGAAAAAAAAAAAGAGAAGACCGGGTGTTTGTACGCATCTAAACGCAGTCATTCACCTACAATAAAGCCAGCAAATATTATAAATCAGAGGAGAGTATGCCACAATGAAACCATCAAAGGAAAACAGAGGAAAAGTGAAGCAATTCATCAGCCTCAACATAGTGTGATAAAGGAAAAGCATCCCTCTAAGATATTACCCAACCAGCTCCGCAGTACAGTGTGGGCTGGGGAAAATACTGCAAGCAACGCTGACATACACTAGCCGTGTGTCTGTTAAGCTAATGATTACTCTGCTTCTCCACAAAACTTCAAATGTCTTGCTGTGTCTGACAAATAGCCCCAAATCCTAAAATATCTCATTTATAATCCTGCAAAACGGATAAAAAGCAGCCGATACTTAATGTTTTTCTGTTTGTGCACACGCCCTCAAATATACTGATATGGCTAAATGATTTTAAAATCACTGAATGTTACACGATCACCTAGAGGGATGGTCTTTCAAATAGTTCTGCAATTAAAATAATAATAAAAAAACAACAACAAAGTTTATGCAACTTCTTCTTCCCATCAGTATAACTACTGCCAGAATATCGAGACAAGTTAAACTGGAGGTGAAAGGTTGCAAACTGTGTGTGCAGTGAGGTTAAACACTGCTGTACAAACAGGGCACACATGAAAGGTTAGACTACAGACATACTGACTCACCTTTCACCCATACTAACAACCCGCTTTTCACTGTATATTACCTCTAAAGCAAGAAACGTGTATCTAATATGTGCTGTTTGTGTTTCCTCAAACGCAGCTAGGCTCTGCCTAACAACCATCATCATCTTAAAGATGGCCTGAAATCCCTCTGCGCTCTGCTCCCTGGAGAGCAGCCCATGAACTTGCAGTCATCTTGTTTCGAATAAATTCCCTCATCTCACGCCCTAATTTAGCTCCTTCCACTGACTTTCCGCTGCGTATTTCATTGGACTCAAAATCTTAAAGCTTACACTGCAATAAAGTAACCCCCTACATAGACAGCAGCTCCAGCCTGACATCTATTTCTGCTAAAAAAAAAAAAAAGTACAAAAGTCCTCATTTGTCTACTTTTGCAGACCGAAAACTTCCCTCTTGGGGCTATACAGTCGTCCCTTCACCCAAGTACCATCAGCCTCCTGCCTCGATGTGCAACGTTAGATCTTCTAACAAAAAAAAGTTGCCATTTTATCCTTTCATGTTATGTAGTTCCCACAAGATTTGCTGTGATGTGATGCAAGTCCAGGTGTGCTGTGGGACTTTGTGACAGCCTTACATTATACACGAAAAGTTAAGAGTGAAATGTTGAGTTGTTGTACCAGTAGTTTTTAGTTTAAAGCATAAAAATAAGTTCATTCAGTTGCTGAATGAAGGGAATTAGAAGAAGACACACCAAAGGCCCTGACTGAGAGGAGGAGAGTAATACGAGTGATGTTCTTGTGTAACTAACAAACAGTGCAAATTGGCCACTGCAAATTAGAAAAAACTAACTGTCAGTGAACAGTCTGGAGACAGCAACCCGTGTTACTTCAGCTGAACTGGAAAAGGCAAAACCCTGAGCCCAAGAACGCCATCTGTCAGAGAAAGTGCCAGGTGTTAACACTAGGGCTGCCACGATTAGTCGACTAGTCACGGTTACGTCGACTATCAAAATCGACAACGACTGATTTAATAGTCGACGCGTCATTTGAAGCTTTGTAAGATCACAAAAGACGCAGGAATAAGTACGGTAGTAGGATTTAAGAGTGTAATAACAGACTGAAACAGAAGATGGCAGCACTGCATGTACAAGGATGCCAGCTGCCGTTAAACCCCGAAGAAGAAGAAGCAGCTCTGTCCCAGAATTCATAGCACAGCCCAGCTCAGTTTCCAACAATGGCGGCAGCTAGTTAAACGTTTAACATATTTTCAGGCGAGAATGTAGCTGTGTAAACTTCAAATATCTGCTCAGTTTATCAAGACACCACATACTTTCAAAAGCGCTCCGACGTTTTTGAGACGTCTGTTACCCACTAGCTCGATAGCTAGCCGGGGGCATGGCTCACTAGAGCCCGTGAGAACACCGGACTCCCGGCGTCACCGCCGGCTTTCGCTACTCAGGTTAAACATGTTATATAAGTCACTTAGATAACTTAAAAATGTTATTGTTTGGCTTTTTTTTTTTGTATTTTTTTTGTTCCTGAGTAAATCTGTTTGGCTGAGATTAAAGTTATAGATTTTACACAGCTGAATAAACGTCAAGCAGACAGCTGGTTATCAGAAGTGTGAGATGCTGGAGAATATACTCCGGTGTCCCGTTATATTTTAGATAGCAAGGAGTTTATTAAACTTCACCGAAACAATCTGCAAATTTCATTACAATTTAATAAACTATCATCTTGTCTTTATTTTTAGTTAGCACATACCTTAAACACTTAAAGCTGTAAGCTAATGATAGTTATATAAGAGCAGATGCTGCTGGTGCAATAAGCTGTACGTTTTACGTTCAATGGATGATGATCTGATTAGTCGACTAATCGCAAAAATAATCAGTGTCTAGTCGACTATCAAAATAATCGTTTGTGGCAGCCCTAGTAAACTCTGTGCCAAACCAGGCTAAAAAAAGACTTGTAGCTCTTTTCCATTAGTACCTACTTGGGTCAGCTTGGCACAGCTCGACTCGGTTTTTAGGCTTGTGTCCTTTAGCTGGTACCAGGTATTTTTTAGTCCCTACTCGGTTGAGGATCCAAGCAATCTGAGGTAATCCGAAAATATGACATTAACAGACTGCACGTCACTGACTGGTTAGACAGTGGCATCACTCGATGAGTGACAAGAGCGTCTCCTTCACAAAAAGGAGATGCTCAAAACCCCCATTTTTTTAAAACCTCGGAGCGACAGAAATGGCTACAGAAAAAAACAACACCATGGCCACTGGGTTTGACAAAAAGCCACACGCTGAGCAGCAGTTATATCATCGCCTCGACGTCCTCCTTTGTTGTGGCGTTCCTGTGGCATACAAATGACATCACGGGACTTTCGGCCATGTTGCTATAACGACCCCACGCACATTAGGTGGTACTCAGTTGTAATGGAAACCGATTGAAACAGAGTCGAGTCGAGTCAAGCTGTGTTGAGGCAAGCTGAGAAGGTACTAGTGGCTAATGGAGGAAAGCATGTTTCTGAGAGAAACTTGGCCTACAGTAGAAGAGTGCTTGAGCTGAACCAAAGTGTCTGCAAAGGTGATTGAGGCAAGAAATATGTTAATAAAGTTGTAACACTGTTACATAAAAAACTGCAGGCATCAATCGAGGTCCAGTTGCCACAAATGAGCTTTAGATGAAGTCCCTTCATCTAACAAGACAATCTAAAGGAGACATCCATGGATAAAGGTGTGCCTTGAACTTTTAGTTTCCCCTCTGATGTGACTTGGAACAAAAACTTTGAAAACCACCAATTTAGTTCAGCCCGTTTCTTTTCTATCCCTACATGACTACAGGGCAGTGTTGGAACAACTGGTTACCACTGTATAGACCAAGGTCTTGGAAACAAAGAAGCCTCCAAGTATTACATTATACTGACTGATTCACAAGCATGTAGCAGACACTGTATCACCGTCACAAGAGACTAACCACACCAATAACACTGGACCTATGACCTATGAGGTCCCCAGAGCTCAACCAGTTAACTGAAGTCCTGACAAAGTAACATGAAGAGCTTGCTGGGGAAAGCTGAAACTGTCCTTACCTGTATGTAACGCAAAGCGCTGCGGAGAACACTGAGGTTGGACGTTTTCTTCTCATCAATGTTCGGAACATTTTTCTTCAGTGTCTCAAAACACTCCTTCAGGTGCGCTCGCCTGAAGAGGCAGAAATGTAAGAGTCGAACTTCATATGGTAGTCTTTGCTCAACTGTGAATATTCACCATTTTTAAGACGGTCGATTCTTTGCGTGGGATTTTTACCAACAAATTTCAAACCTCCAATTTTGCATTTTTGATGAAGGATTTCATGGATTTATATTAGTTCAGGAACTGCCGTGACCTTTGCCCTCATTAAATGCTTTCATGAAAAACACCCAGAAAATGTGTGTATGTGGAAGGCAAGTTTTCCTCAATTTCTTTCAACATGAGAGGGGTTACCATCATTTTGACTAACCTGTTCTTCTCCAGTTTATTGTGCACCTCTCTGGTCCCCGCCCTGGAAAGGCAAAATAAATAATCAACCATAAGCCGATCACTCTTTATACCTTATTTAACACACACACAGACAGACACACAAACAAACTCACCCTCCTGGTCTCCTCTTCCCTTCCATTCCCTTCATTTCCTCCATGGTCATCCCGTTAGGCTGTGGCTGAGGTGTGAGTGGGGCCTGATGAGGAACCAGTGCGTGTTGGGAGCCATTAGTGCTGATTGGGGCCGGGTACTTGATCTGAACCTGAAGCTGTGATGCTCCAGGCTTTACATCTATCAGCTGCTCACTGGGTTCCACTTTGATCTGAGGGGAGCACAACAGTTGACGAGTCGCTGGCTGAGGTGGAGGGGAGGAAGAGTTCTTGACTGGCGGGGAGCTGTTGAGCATCGCTGCTGCAGCAGCAATTGGCGTTTTGAGCGGAAGGGGCGGGACTGAAGTTGTCGCGGTGACAACCGGCACCATTGGGATGACTGCAATGGGGAGTTGACGAGTAGGTAGAGACGGGGGCGGTGGGACAGGAAGGTGATGCGGCTGTTGACGGTGAGTTTCATCACCCCAGGTGACATGATTGGCTCCTACTGGCTGAGATGGTGAAGCCACAAGTTCCACATGCTTTGACTCCGCCTCCCTTCTGATGAGCTCCTTGTCTTCAAGTTGCTCTTCTTCTAAAGGAGGAAAAGAAGTAAGTTAAAGTTAAATAAGGACTAACATCAAACAAGTAAGAAGAACAAGGATGGATGACTATCACTATTGGCTGATAACAGTCTTGTTGACTGTCGTCTACAATTACTGATGTCAGCAACTGAAATGCATCTGTTCTCTGTTCAAAGACAGTGTGATAAAGAGCTGAAAAGACCTTTAGTTACTTGATATAATAAAGATTCTCTGGCACAAAAGAAGAGCAAATAACTATAAAAATAAAACAATCAAACAGAATAAAATGCAGCCATCAGTGCCGGCTATGAGCCAAGCTTTTATAACATCAGCCCAGGATTTCAGAATCAGCGTGACAACAGTAGTATGTAAGGAGACAAGCAGTAATGTGATGTATATGATAATCTGGCAAGACTGGCCTTTCAGTAGTTAAAACTAGTTTTCACACAGTATTTCTGCACATTTTACTCATTAACAGGCTGCGTCATTGTCCAAATGTAGCACACAACACAAAATAGTCCACATCAGATTGGTTCTCAATACTGGAAATACTTTGTTTGGTTTAGGCGAGGGTGCTGTCTGAATAGAGCATGCAGGAGGCAGGACACACTACGCCCACTCACTCACTGTGGATTGCAACACAATCAGACGTCACACTGACTGTGTAGCAAGGATCTGGCAGGACAAAATCTGTTTAATGTTCACCTATGTCAGACATTTATCATATCTGAAACGCGCTAGGACACCACATCTGCAGTGGTCTCCTAGCGCATAATGCACCTCTGTGGGGTGGGAGGGGTATGCTCCTTATCACTACTGGTTCACATACAATTAAGATGTTGAGTCTGGGGTGTCGGACAGAAAAGGAGGTATTGCATTTTCCTCTCATTTCTGGCCATTTGAAAAAAGAAATGTATTGAATGCCTGAGTAAATTAACCCCCTGTTACATTTTTATCACAGCCCTGGTGAGTTTCCTTTGATGAAAAGCCAATTTTATTCCCAAAATCTGGAAAAAAGTGATCTGTGCTAAATGCAGAAAGCACTCTTCATAAATTCTGATTTCATTAATCACTTGTAATTTATCAACCAACATATGACCTATGTTCCCTACAGGTCCTCTTAGCAGCTTCACTGCTACGCTACCGAATCTGTCATGATGTATTTCACTTTGTCTGTATCATGCACACCAACACTTCCTGCACACAAACACGTACAAAGAATGATGTCATCAGAGAATGAGACAGTGAGGAGGGGCAAATAACCACATTAACTGTCTCTGAATCTGTTGCCTCACTGGAGAGAACACCCCTCAGTCTGCCCTGTGATTGGACCGGTCCAGCACTGAGAGAGCCTCTCGCCCTGGGCTGCGTCAGGGCGTCTGACCAAGAGTTGAGGACTGTTGTGAAGGAGCCATTCGGCTGGGATAACTAGAGCTGGCAGCGTGACAACATACAAATGAAGCACTGTTGTGCTGCAAACAAAGGCAAAGACATCATTATGCAGAGGCAAAGAAACACACACACATACACACAGTGAGTGATGATATGAGTGAGTAGTTACTGCACACTGTAGCAGGCAGACTAGAAAGTAATGTGGAAAGCCCTCAGTCACCATGGAAACTGCAACATTAGAAGATCCCAGGGATTCCTCAAACCTGCACAACGCCAACACACATCCCAGCCACCTCCAACAAAACAGATACAGCACATGCCAAGATGCCTAGCTGTGCGTTAAGTAACACTTTCGTTTCCTCTCTGCGTGAGAATAAAAACTCCCGATGACGCAACCCGGGCAAAACGCCTGCGTAGTCAATGATACGATCACGACCACAGACATATTTCTAATCACTTCTGGAAGAATATATTCCTTTGAACAATAGGATTTGATAACAACAATGTTGAGAGAGTTCCCACAGAGTTATAATCAAGTTATCTATATACTGAGAAATCATCCTCCGACTCCTTCTGAACAGCACAGGCTGTCCTTCCTTTGATGCAAAAATCACTAAATCAACTGTTGATTAGTCAATGTTAAAAAATTAAACTGTAACAAATTTGTAATATTTTGAACGTAAAAATATTAAAGCATATTGCATAGTGGTGTCACATGTGAACACAGAAAAATTTGTATTTAAATGTTTGTTTATTTGCATCTTTAGTCACTTTACTCATTATATATATTAATAGCTCGTTTATTTTGTGCATCTTATTGAGCTTTATTTCAGCTAATTTGTTAGAATTCTGGATAAAATAACAGGGATCTCCTAACTTATGGATTTAATAAAGTACCTACTACATATCGCTTTTAATCCAGTGTAAGCTTATTTAGGCTCCAGCCCTTCAACATATCACATAGAAATGAACATGCATAGTCGCAGTTTGAACATTTTCAAGTTTTTAGACAGCTTCTGAAACAAAAAAGCCAAATTTTGGATTAAAAAATTACATATCAATAATATAATAATTAAAACTAAAAACTAAAGTAACAAAATGTTTTTCAGTACAGTATACTCTATATAACATAGAGATGGTGTTTATCATCATGATTGCTTTCACATAGCTGCTGCTATGTGATGACAAAGACTGAAAGTGAAAGAGAGGCTTTTTTTCTAAGTTCACACTGTAAAATCACACTGTAACTCGGAAAATGGAAATCCCTGTTACAGGCATAATAATACTAATGCAAAACAGTTTAAAAAGCACTTAATTACATTATTCGTTGTTATTGTTATTATTATATTAATAATAAAAGTATTATTATTACATAAATTATTATAATTTACGTCGCACGCAAACGTAAATTACATAACTTCTGCATTGAGGCTGGGACGAGGAGAAGGGCGGTGAGCTGCCCTACTTACCCCCCTTTTCTCTCTCTTTGACCCGCCACTGTCAGCAGACTGAATGGGAAGGGCGGGGACGAGGAGGGTGTGTGTGCATGCGCGTAAGTTTGTATATGGGGGGGATAGGGGGGGTGTGCACGTGGTAGCTGTGGGCGGGCCCTAGCACGCGGTAGGGTGAAGCACGCCGAGAGGGGGAAGGGGAGCGGGGGGCTGGTTTGCCTGACACGTCATCTGACGGGAGAAACACAAAAAGGCAGCCTCCCCCACCCTCTACACCCCCAACCCCCTTCATCCAGTTCAGTGAGTGATCTTTACGTCGATTGACAACTAATCGGAGGTGCACGAGCCAATATGCATAAGTTCGAGCACTGATATACAAATGAGGGCCGGGGTTAGCGCGCGAGGGCCCGCCCAAGTGAGTGTCATAAGATAGCTGAGCAATGTCAGGGTATTATGTAAAGAGCAGCCTCAGCTCGCCACCGCCCTGCCGGCGCTCGACGGACAAAAACTGGGGCAAACTGATCCAGGGGAAATTTTTCATTGGAAAAATATGAAAAAATAAAATTATAATAAACCGTTTCACTGCCGATTTTACAGATTTCCAAAAGCGCACGGGGGTATTACACAGTTACAGCGCGTGTATGAGCTGAACACACACATTAAGGACTTATATGACAATCACACAATTTATAAATGGACCACGGTTAGTCACACAACGTCTCCTGTTCCTGCCTCTCACCCACACACACGCGCTCGCGCGCGTACGGTGAGTCACTGGAGTGGTGAAACTATGACTGACACACACACTCCCGAGAGCGCGCAAAGTTGTTCGAAAAAACAACTTTAGTCGTTTCCGCATTAATGCGGGGGAGGCTGTGCAATAAGTAAGCACCTGGGGTTTGGTGGTAGTTTTCTGTGAATCCTTCTTATTTATTTTATTTTTATTTTTTTGACAGGAACCCAAACAAACGCCTCATAGGCGGATCGATTACAAATGCAACCCGCTGGTAGTAACGGGTGTCGGTTCCTCAAAAGGGAGTATGGTATTAAACACACACACTGCCCTGCACGTTGAGCACGAACCCCCTGGTCTGCTGTTCAACTCACCACGTGTGGTCTGTTGTTGCTGCTGGGCTTGCCATTCCAGATACCTGGCCGCCTCCAGAAGCGTATCGATGCTCATTGCGCGTAAAACCTCACGGCAGGAGACCCGGTAGCCCGGGACGGAAGGAGGAAAAAGACCGAGGGAGGGGGGAGGGAGGTAAGTAGCGTCCCAGTAGTAAGCGTCGTATGCACGGTTCACACCAGCCCTCCCAAACCTTTCGTCCCTTGGGTTTCTCCTGAAAGCACACGGGCGATTTTTAATCCGGCCGAACGGAAAGTAGATCCTCGCATACGTAAAAAATAGGATGGCAACAAGATGGCGATGCGAGCACGGGAATACACACAACAAGGCGAGTCGTGTTCTCGTTAGGACCCGCCCCTCCCGGATTACTGCCCCGCCCTGTTACTATGGCCACCCACAAAATCCGGCGACCGAACCACTCCCCATTCCTCCGCTCTCTAATTTACCAGCTTGTTAGCACCTTCCATTGTTCATTTATTAACATTCCTAATGGCATGAAGTTGAATTACAAGCTCCGCGAACAAAGGGGCTCCTCGTGTAGTGGCGTTATCCCCGCGGGATTCGAGAAAGGAAACCCCCGTAGCCGTAAACGTCCCTCCATGTTTTTCTTTCCGCCGCTGGCCCGCAGCGCATGAAGCCCGATCAGGCGCCAGCCAGCCAATCGGCACTCAGAACAACAAGGCATGGTGCTGGTCCACATGGGCACCCGCCCGGCCCGAGCGCAGCTCATTTGCATGGCGAGAGCGTGACTGGCCACCCTTTCGTCTCCGGATCAGAGCTGTCAGTCAAATCACCAGGGGGCGGGACTTATCCGAGGAGAAGCAGCTGACCACAATGTACTGTGATGTACAAAATGTTACTTAATTATTATTTTAAAAAAACATACAAGTAGTTGCAATTATTTTCCCATAAAACCTATTTTACAGTAAATTATATTTCCTTTCTGCCATTTACCTCACTTTTTTTTAAAGTCTCATCCACGCTGTTTCTGTGCCACACACTGGAATAAAGAAAGGGGATGTTCCCTCTCTGTAGCTACATGCTCCTGCCCTTTGGTATAATAGATTTATGGCCATGTCTTTTGTTCTATAATGTATCCTTTAAGGTTCATGCAGTGTGTTTCTCTCAGGGGACCGATTAATAGAGTTATAGTGCTTGAAATATATTACAGTTACAGCGATATTTATGAATGTATGCTGTGTATGCATGCACATATGTAGAGTATGTGGCTGCATGGTAACAATCATTGATTGGACACTGCTCAGTCATATATATTCTCCACCGCACCGAGGTCTGAGAGTGTCAGCCAATCTGAAGAGCAGCTCAGAAATACATTTAGAGCTCCCATTGCCACGCAATGTGCCCTTCCTGTACATACAAACCTACTGACACCATTACGATCCACACGGTTAAGAGTCAGGTTTGTGTGGGAAAACCACAATAACAACTAGCCAGCATAAAGTGGCTGTGTGTGTGTGTGTGTGTGCGTGCGTGTGCGTGCGTGCGTGCGCGATGGGAGTCATTTAGCAACAGGCTGAGACACTATGACAGCATGCATGGACGGGAGAAAATGAATCAGGCAGAAAAAAAGAAGGGGGCTGGGGGCGAGAGTGAGACAAGAGGCCGCAGCACATGAGATGCATGGTGAAAAAAAACTATAGGAGTGTTTGCATATAGAGGGGTGGGAGGAAAGGAGGAGGAAGAAGAGGAGGGGTGACTTGAAGCATGGTGGGGAAGGCGGGAGGGATGCGAGGAAGGCACAGGCTGACCCAGTTAGAGGTGTTGCATCATTCCTGGATCTACAGACTGGAGACCAAAAGGAAGCAACATAGGGGAAGAAAAATTACTCATATGATAGAAATTTAAATTTCTATCTGGCAAGCATCTTAGAAAATTACATTATGTCGTCAGTTAATGCTGATCACCTGAAGCGTTAAGTTTAATCTGAAACTTTATTTATAGCTTTTTGTTGTTGTTGTCATTGTGAAGACAAAAACAACCTTTAAAAGTTATTCTATTTCCGTTTTCCATTACATTTATGTGTCCCCTGCTTACTTGCTGCTGCAAAGTGCTGGGAGGCAGCAGTTTTCGCCTCCTCATGTACGCTACCACCAGAGGGCGCCACATCCTGTAACATATCCATTTCTGAAGCTTTCCCGAACGCTCTCACCGGGCATTGCAGGGATTATAACACCGGTCACGTAAACTAAAAGGGGATTCATCTAAGCTACACTGAGCTGACACAGAAACCTATAAATTACACGAGTGCGGAGATCTTCAAATGCAGACAAATGCATGAAACAGTTTACTTCTCTGTGGTTGAATCAATACTGCAGCATCTGACGTGTCTGTGTTGTACACTGACCTTGAAACCTCTCCGCACTTTCTTATCATGCCAGCTTATTTAAATCGATGCTGGCTCACAGCTCCCTGCAGCTCACTGTCTCTCTCTGTGCCATGAATCCATATCAACAGTCTCGTTACAGAACTATGTAGAAATGGGTGACCTAGAAGCAATATAAATGAGAAAGTGAGCCTTCTCCCCCGTCTCCCTTCTTCTATCTCATGAAGTATTCAGCTTGCACGAGGGAGAAAGCGGGCAAAAGCCATATATGAGAGAGAGGTGGTGGGGCGGATGTAGGCCAGTGTTTCTACTCCAGTGCCTCTTTTGAGAAACGCCAGTTTCAGACTGAGACATGTTTCATTATTCTTTCATTAAATCCCACGAAGACACAATCACTGCACGAACTCGTGTAGTGATCAATCCCCATTTTGGCATTTGCACCTACCCTTTGCAGTCCTCTATAGCTAGCAGTATTTGAGTACCCTCACAGGTCTGCAGGACAGAGCAAGGTGTGGTGGTTTGCTCTTGCCATCCAGGCAACTGTTGCTAGGATACCAGGAGGCGCAGAGGAAGAGTAATTGCTGTGTGGGTGAGTGAGCAGGTGTGTGTGAGAGAGCACAGAAGTAGGCTGAGGTGCCGTACATAATTGATTAAAAAAAAAAAAAAAAAAAGGCCCAAAAATAAAAAAAAAAAAAAAAAAAAAGCCCTGAACTCTTCAGTGTAAAGAACTGGACTTTAAACTACTTTACACACACACACAGCACCCAAACATCTCGTTTTTAAATCACATCTTGTGTCTCTCATCTTATCTTTCATTAAAGAAAATACTCGAGATTGATCCATTCCTTCTATTTGCATCAGCAACAGTGACTATATGACCTCCTCACTGGATGGAAGTCGCCCTGAAGAGGCTGCACTGTAGCGTCAGACTAACATCAGTGCTCCTGAGCCTGATAGTTATACATAAATAATACTGGCTGTCTACAGCTGCAGTTTTTCCTCGACTGACCCATTTCTTTCTTAAGATTTTAGTCTGGCGACCTAAAGTTAGCAGACAGGCTTTAAAATCTAAGCTGACAATGTTTAGTGCTTGCCGATTTACAAGCACCAACTGCTCTCCAAGAGCCAAAATACTTTTCGGATTAAATGACGCGTATGTTACAAATAAAACCAATAGCACAAACAAGTCTCCACAGAATTGGTTATTTGTGTTAAATCAATTAAAATCCTATCAAGAAAGCACTTAAACGCCTCTTCAGCACACAGACTACAAAGCTCTTACTTTGACATGCAGACTAGCCCGCTTTTTTTGACTATTAAAAGCAACAAGTGCAGCAGTTGCAGCATCCAATCAGATGCCTTTAATATCAAACGGACTGAATAATGTGCTGAAGCATCCAAACTTGCTCTTTGAGTTCTTGTTCCTCCTCCTCAAAGAAAGCACACACACGGGCAAGTTATATTTACAGAATTTTATTATGTTGCAAACAATGACATCCAGATATATTGATACACAACTTTTACTGTGCGTGTATGTGCATTTGTGAGTGTTTGTGTGTTTGTGTGTGTGTGTAAAGAGAGCAGTGAGACCACAGAAAGCAGAATGAAAACCCTGTGTGAGGGAGCCCTCAGTGGGTTAACAAGGCAGAGATAGCGAGCAAAAAAGAGGGCACTGGGCGATTTCTCCAGGGCGATGTACACACGCGCACAAACCTCAGGAAGAAAAAGGTGAGCCGGCTTATTTTCCTCTGTTAAACACACTTCTCGCTATGGGCTGTGTGCCTGTGCTCTCAGCAGCTTATGGATCATTAAGGTCCTGTGAGTGTCTACTAGAAAGCAAGTTTGTTAAAAGAGATGAAAGCGGCATGAATGAACACAGCGGGTGAGAAACTGCCTCCTCTCTCTCCTCTGACCATCAGAGCAGAGACGCTGGAGAGATTCTCCTGTCGTGACATACAAACACACACGCACACTCACACGACGTAAACACACATGTACATGTGCACTTGCACAAAAAAACAAAACTCATGAGATTCATCTAGGGAGCCGCAGCCTGCTTCAGTTTTTCATCTTCATTGTCAGCGTCGTCTCCTGGACAGGCTCCACTTTTCCCCACCTCCCTCACACTTTCTCCATCACCAACCACACAGTGACAGACCACAACAATGGAGGCATGGAGTAAAACAAAATTAAACTAAACCCCTCCAACAAAGAGGTGCTATTGGTATTCGTGCACTGTTAACCAGAACCCACCTAAGCCAGCACACAGATATTTACCCTTTGACCGACGGGAAGTCATGAGAACGGTATGCAAATTTAAATTTTTTTTGTTGAATTAACCATGCAAGGATACTTCTTATTGGTTTTTTTTTGAGTGTGTTTATGTGTCAGAGATTGCGTGACATTTATTAAGCGTACCCTACATCCAGAATAATTTACACAAAAGGACAATAGTCATCTTAATAGGGCTGGACCGATGTAGGGGAGGGGGG
>NW_005187427.1:4804324-4810700 GCF_000239375.1 Pundamilia nyererei | reverse complement strand
TACTATGGTTTGAAGTGCAGAGGGTTGGGGGTGGGCACAAGGAAGAGGGTGCAGGACAGGGTTGGGCTTTAGGGGTGGAGGTTGGGGGTGATTGAGGCAATCTCAGCGGCACTCCCACACTTTGACTGTCTGATCGACACTGCCCGTCACCACGTAGGGAGCAGTCTTGTGGAAATCTGCAAGAGAGGGAAACATCTGCTCAGACACATTCAACAAGTTCACACATCACAGAGTGAGCATCAGCTCCAGCTCAGGTTACAGAGCTTCAAATACAGACAGCTTCATCTTTTGTCATATGTTATTTATTTTTTAAAAGTGCGTCTCACCAAGAGAGGTAACAAAGTGTTCGTGGGCACTCAAGGTCTTCATGCAGCGTTTGTTCTTGTAGTCCCAGATCCTAATGGTCTTGTCATCAGCACAGCTTACTATGAATCTTCCTCCAGGGTGAAACAATATCCCGCGCACCCAGTTGTCATGTCCCACCTGCAGACACAAGACCGATTAGCTACCACACTCCTCACTATTCACCCACTGTGCAGCGACACTGGGACTGACACTTCCGTTACTCACCAGAGTCATGAGGCAGATCCCGATGCTCACATCCCACATCTTGATCGTTTTATCTCTGGAGCCAGAGAGCAGGAAAGGCCCAGGTTTTCCACTCTTCTTATTCTATCACAAAGACAGAGATAGGACGAGGCCATTAGAAACAGTGTTTGGTTGCAGCAAAGATGACAGTGAAGTTTGGTATGTGTAAAGATTCCTTCTAAGATATGAAGAGATCATTTTTCAGCTATGACAACATGATATAAGGCAGGATTACGCTGCTCTGTGAGTCAGTCTGAGCCTACTGAATGTTTTTGCAGAGTGCTCAAATTGTAAATGAGGGCAATAATTCTACACTATTCACTAGAATAATTATGTAGTAACTCATAAGAGAGGTTGTCTGAATCATTAATTCCTTCTTATTTACAAAACCCTGCTTTACCACACCAAAGTAAAGTGGTTTATTACAGTAACTGCGCTGCTACTGAGGCAGACACTTTCATAGAACCCAATGTACATAAACATCCTCCTGGGTCCTGCAGCTGCCATATTCACCTCTGAGCCTGTAGCTTCTAGGATGGTGGGATGAGCGCTGTCGGGGGCCCAAGCGATGCACTCTACCACATGTTCGTGTTCCCGCAACTCAGCTTTGCACTCCTTTGAGGCAACCACCCAAACGCGCACTGTCTGGTCATTGGAGCAGCTGGCAATCAACGAGCCGTCCTGATTGGGACGCACCATCCTCACCCACTCCCTATGGCCTGTAAATGTCTTCACACAGTACCTACAGAAGAAAGTACAAGGTGATCTACAGAGAGCGTGTTCAACTTATCCTAAATGCATTACTACAGAGGGCTAAAACAGCATTGTTGGAATAAAGAATGAAATGTTTAAAGTTAACTTTAAATCTAGTTTAAGACTGTAAAACATGCCTCTGTCTCACTTACCCAGTGGCCACCTCCCACATCTTGATAGTCTTATCTCTGGAGGCAGATACTATATGGTCACCATTTGGCATAATAGCTACAGATGACACATTGTGATCGTGGCCTGTAGGACAAAGTCAAAAGATTAGTTGGTCTGCTCTTAATAAGGCAGATACTTCCCAAATAAGACCATCAATGTGTAAGATCTCTAAAATAAGACTACTTTTCTCCCAAAATGAATGACAAGTCTCAGCCCACAAGGCCCAGATTAAACCAGAACTTTCTGTTGTCTGTTGTGTTAACAAAATTCTCTCTCAGAAATACTCACATATTTAAATATAATTACAGTAAGATTAAAAAAAATTCTGTGTAACACAAGTTACGATGGTGTAACTTAAAAGCCTTTGCAGGCGGTGTTTTGTAAATATTTCTTACCATGCATTGTTCGAATGCACTCAAAGCCCTGAAAATCCCAAAGTTTGATGCTCATATCAGCTGAACATGAAGCCAGAAGTTTTCCTGACTGGTCAAAGGAGATGTCCTGCACAGAGTCTGTGTGGCCTTTGAGGGTTCGCTCAAAGTCCCCTGCTTCATAGTCCCACACCTAAAATTACAGATGCAGGCAGTGAGGAACGCCAGTCCACAATGATCAAGAAGAACTTAATATCGAACCTAAAAACACATGCACACAAAAGTGCATGTGTATTTAATCAAAAGTGATTAAATTGGTCATTATTGGACAGAATCATGACACAGGGTTGGGTTACAAAATGTAACAAAAATACTAAAAACAGAAAACATTTCAGCCTAATTAAAAAGTATGCAATTTACTACCACAGTGTCAGTTAAATTCATTAAAACAAGAATGAACTTTGACGTTGGAAAGAAAAAGATTTGCACATTTCCCATAGTGCTGTGCTCTGGGAGTGCTCCCTCTGACAACACAAGCATCAGCCCATCTCCACATAGATGAGCAGTGACAAAGCAGAAAAAAATAAAACAGCGAAGGAGGGAGGAGGATGAAGGGAGGAGGGTGGAGGGGGAAGTGTGCTGAAGCCGAAACGCAGAGGATAAAAAGGGAGAGCAGCCTCAGATCTGCAGTACGGCTTTGATCTAAAGGGTCAGAGCTGCAGAGGATTCGCTGTGCTGCAACAGTCTCCCTGATTTTGCTCATGAAATGCTGCTCAACACAGACACCACTGATTTGAAATTCCTCAGAGAGACATTTTCAAAAGAGTATAACTGACTTCAGATAAGGCATTTCAAAGATGTGAACAAAATGTGATGTGAACAAGAAGGGGAAAAAAAGACAGCAGCAACTTATGACAGACAAATGAATGCATAATGTATCAGAGTGACAGGTAGGACAGGTTCCAGCCCCTCAGTGACCTTGAATTAAATAAGCAGAAGAAGATGGACAAATGTGTGAATGGGCGATACAGCTGTTAATTCTCCACTTTGATATGGTGAAAAAGGAGACGTTCTATTTTTCAGTATGGAAACTACACCTTCACACTGCCCATATCTACAATGTAAAGGCTCTCCTCTAAACTTGTTTTCTCAAACTGTGATAGAAATGTAAGGATTTAACTAACCATAAAATGAATGAACTGCATGCAGGATTTGTAAGCAAGGTTCAAATGTAACTGACTGTATTTACTAATATTTTAACAGTATGCAAATGTTGTCTGGCAATACAGATGCAAACCTTAATGGTAGCATCCTCAGAAGCTGTGACCATGACCGAAAACACGGGGTGGAATATAACACGCGTGACCGGAGCACGGTGCCCACTCAAGGCGTATCTCTCTGGGGGGCGAGGGATCCACTCCTTGGGGTCGCGCTTCTGGCCCACAGACCCTCCGTGTGTCATCTCCTCTTTAGCCTCATTCAATTTTGACTCCAATTCCATCACCTGAAGTAAAGCAAGGAAAAGCAACAGGTTAAGAAATCCAGTGAGACAACACTTATCCCAATAAACAAAAAAAAGTTTTCAAATTCATTAATGCAAATAAAACTCGCTTTACCTATAGCTTCTTTGTACAGGGGGCCATGGCTAAACGCAGTTATCACTTTACATATTGCATTGTGCTTGCAAGTTTATTCCGCCATGTTAAAAATGTACAGCTAATCTCAAACGTGTTTTCATTTGTTACCTTCTTCTGTAATCTGATAACCGAGGTCCACTTCTTTTCCAACAGCCCTGCATACTTCTTATCTACTTCTTCATTCTGTGAACCAAGTAAAAGACAACAAATGTTCCCCCTCATTAAAATTACATGTGCAACTTTTTGGTCATTTCTGTGCATCAACCTCGACATACCATATCTAACTCTGCCTCTTTCTTGAAAGTGGAATACGCCTCCTCGTAGCCATTGGAACGAAGATAGTCAGCTATGGCCCGGTTTCTGACGAAAAAAATAAAATAAAATAAAAAAAATTACAACACCACAGTCATTTTTTTTTGTTTTGTTTAAAGGTTTCATCTCAAGATTTAACCAACTCTTTGGAAATGCAGTTTCTGTGAAACCACTAGAGTCCAAAGCAAATTTCTGCGAGGAAAATTAAGTATATTGTATCATATATCACTAACATTTCTAATCTTACGTGACAAACATGAACTGAGGGCAGTTGTGCCAAATCAAACACATGTCAATAAAGTCAAGGTGATGTCGACATTTATTAAGTAGCAAGTCTACCCCAACCGAAATTCTGGTTCTTGAAAGAGGGCAGAGTGCACCCCGTCTTATGATGGGGGCTTTGGGATTCAAGTTTCACAGTTCCCCTCCCCTTAAAAGTCGGGCAGTTTGAGCAAGTGTCAGAGGAAATTCTAACCCTTCATTGAAGAAAACAAAACGTAAGGACCAGATCACTGGGAAACTGTGTTTTGTGCTGCTATGGAAACCAAAGACTTGCCACAGAAAGAGTCCTGAACACCAAGTGTGGATGACACAAAGCCCACAACCCACAAGCACATGGAAACGCATAGCGAGCATGCAAATACACACATACAGAGTTATATAAATGATTGTAAGGGCTCTTTTATAAGATGAGGGGTGAATATTTCATGAGTAAGTGAGCTAAATTTAGGCTGCAGCTTTGGGGCTACTTCGAATGTCTGATAAATCCTGTCTGCTATTGCTTTTCAACAGGATTTCCACTGATTTCTTCGTTTCGGGGGTTTTCAGACCTTTATTGCAACAAGACAGCAAAGAGAAGACAGAAAAGCTGGGAGAAAGACCAGTGGGGGACAGAAAACAAACAAACAACAACAAAAAAACAACAACAAAACAAACCCCCTGCACAGTAAGTACTCTTGGGCCAGATTCAAACCTGAGCCTCTGTGTTGGTGTTATGGTATATGGGTCGCCCACTTAACTTAATAAGCATAGGGGTTTTTCAGGTTTTTCATGAGTTAAACCAGCCATGATCAAACCTGTTTTTTTTGTTTTTTTTTTCCCAACGTTCTACATTTTGAAGTCCAATGGTGAGTTAAACTCCTAAAACATGTTTAAAAATATACTTTTTGTATTGTCTGGACTGTGAGATCAGCCAGTCATTCACCACGGAAGAAGGCTGCCCACATTAAACAGCCATCACTTTGTTAAGTTCCTCCTCCTGGCACACCCCACTCATTTATTTGCTCCTGTCATGCGGGGTTATGAAATATTCACCAAGCAGCTAACAAGTGAAGCACCATAAAGCTCACATCTCTTTACACTTCCTACAATACGTTCTTGTAAGGCAGCGTTTTGTATCAGGACTAGAAAATACAAAATTTACAAAAAGAAAAAGAAAAAAAAAGGCTCATTTATAGAAAGTGTCCCCCTCCCTCTCCTCAAGTCCTGTCAGTTTACATGTCCATTCTTGTTTGTATGTTTAAGAAGGCTGCATTCCCACACATTTACATCAGGGCACTCACAGTTCATCTCTTTGTCTCTGTGACAGCACCATGGTGGCTGCTGTTCACTCCCTCTCAGGGAGGTGAGGATGAGGTGATGTGGGAGGGGAGGGGGAAGTCTGGCTCGTAAGTGTCTGGTGGTGAGGTGCCCGATCCCTCAGAACTTTCTCCTCCAGGGGTGCAAAGGTGGGGAAAGTAAAGGTGCCGGGCAGAGCAAGATGATCTGGAGATACTGCCGTCACCCAAATGTCAGAATCAGGTTCCACAAGTTCTCCCAAAGGTCCAAATCTGTCTCACTGAACAGATGAGCCCATCACCTGATGAACAGAGGAGAGGGTGAAGAGCAGTGGATTAGACATACATATATGCAGTATTCAGACATACAGAAACATGGGACACATGAATTACAATCTAGAAGAATTCTCCAACAGTAAAGTCAGTGGTAAAAGAATATGAAACTTTTCAACACCACATTTTGGAGCCAACAAACTTTCCAGTATTTTTTTTAAAGCAGATTTTATTTGTGATTCCAGAATAGGAATGTGAGCAGCTAGATGTTGAAATCCTGCTGTTTGTAGTGGTGCAACGGATCAAAAGTCTCACGGTTCAGATCGGATCACGTTTTTTTTCATCACAGATTGGATGCCTCCACTCTGCCTCCTGACATCTGACCCACGTTAACACATGGACTGAACAGACACACACCCACAATGGACAACTGTACCCTCAAACACACAATAATAACATGGACTGAACCACCACTCACAACCACTAGCACTTTATATAGCCTCTGTAGAAATTATCCACATATCTCACTTATCTTAACTGCACTACTGTATAGCTCTGTGTAAATAATCATTCTGTACATTTGATAATTTTTAATCCTACAACTGTTTACAACTTGCATAGTTCCCATTTCTGTATAGCTGTATATCTCCGATTTCTGTAAAGTTATTTATTTCATATTCTGTATAGTTTTTCATATTTATATCCTGTTCATAGC
>NW_005187427.1:4802231-4803921 GCF_000239375.1 Pundamilia nyererei | reverse complement strand
TCATAGCGTGGCTCAAGCACGTTCATCATAGTTTAAACTAGTGCTGTCAGTGTAAATCTCGTTAAGATGACGTTAATGCCATAACTGCATTAACGTGTTAACTAGTTACCGCGGATCGCCCCGTGCGTGGGGCTGCACGGCGTCAATGCGTCAACTAGCACATTGACTAGTTTAAACCCCCTGTTTTGCACAACAGAATACGGCCTCCCGTCTGCAGCTAAACACCCCAATAGCTTTTGTAATAGCTTTAGCCCGGTCGGACTGGGCAGCAAAGGACTGCTTAAATACCGCAAACTCCTCTGCTCCTCCACTTGGACCGCTAGCGCTGACCATAGCTATCGCTTGACAGACTGATCACGTGCACCATACACATACTTTTTTCTTCTTTTTCAAATCTTCGGATCACGTGCGTGCTGAACTGTGGAGTGGGATCGGTTCGGATTACGGATCAACCATGATCCGTTGCACCACTACTGGTTTGTTAATCAAATTACTCTAATTTTTCCTGTTATTAAGATGTTCCGATGGCACTGTTCCCTCTCTGTGATGGGGAGTTGAAAACAACAACAAAAAAGATAGCTTATAGGTGATAACTGTTAATGAATGCTGTTCTGCAGTATTCTGATGTAGAACATGACTGATTGATTATACAAAGCAATGTGTTCTTGCACATGCGCGTGGACGTTGACCTACAAAGGTGGAACGCACACACAGTAACAAATGCGCAATTTAGTACAGTGGAACCCCGACTTACGAAATTAATCTGTTCCCGAGGGTCTTTCGTAACTCGAAAATCTTTGTAAGTCGAAGCACCCATTGCGCGTTTTGAGTGAGGCGATGCTGAACGATAGGCTATAGGCTAATTGCTAACTAGAACAACGTCGTTCAAGTGGAACTGCGAAGCGCAAGTACGGAAGCCAAGGGGTTGTCACATGATTTGGAAGGCATTGTAGGCTCAGCCAATCAGAGCCAGCAGATTTCATTACTCGGGCATTTTGCCGTAACACGGGCCGAAATACTGTCGTTCAGTGCCTTCGTAACTTGAATTTTTCGTGAAACGGGGTATTCGTAAGTCGGGGTTCCACTGTATAACTTTTTTCCCTTTTGGACCACTTGATTTACTAGTCTTTTAAACAACTGGTTCAATGCATGCAGTTTTTATGTCCCGATAACCACAGAAATGATTTTTGGTATTCATTTATCTTTATTTTACATGGAAGTCCCACTGAAATCAAATCTCTTTGACATGACCAAGGTAACAGCCATACAAACTCAAAATACAATAAAATCAAATATAATGTAAAATGCGAGACAGTATAGGATATACTATATACACTGGTGTGCACATAAGTGGTCCACAGGTGCGCATGTGCTGTCAAAATAAAAGACGCACTAGATAAGAAGTTGCAATGCGCGTTTCCATACATAAGATTTTCTGAAAGAGGACAGACATTTGCTTAGAACTCTTAAAGCTGTCGAAGAAGCTCCTTTAAGCAATTACTTTGGTGTTCCTCCACTTCCAAAGAAATGTCAGAAAGAGTCCGAACCGCAAATGAAGCGCGTATTCTCGGAAAAGTGGTTGCAGGAGGTGAACTGGCTTCAAACAAATGATGAACACACAGAGATGTGGTGCAGAATATGCCGTGAAAATCCCTCTCTAGCAGACAAAAACAGTGTATTTTATATGTAC
>NW_005187427.1:4788606-4801030 GCF_000239375.1 Pundamilia nyererei | reverse complement strand
TTTTAATGATCGTTGAAAGCCCAGATCGTAATCGTGATTAAAATTCGATTAATTGAGCAGCCCTAACTCTAGTGACTCTAGCAGACCCTTGTCGTTTTCTTTTAATGCTTTTAAATTCACAAGAAATATAAGACCACTGAAGTTTAGGCTTTTCTGTAAACTATTCCATGTTTAATTTTTAAAACAATTAGCAGCTGATTCTGTTGATCTTACCGGTATCACTTTAGACCAACCGCCATGTTTACTGTGTCAGGTTAACACTGGACTTTACCATGTACACCATCTCTCTTTGTTCTTGCTTACAACATTACTCTGGATTTTGGAACCACATAACCACCCTGAAAAAAAAGAGTAAGTCAGCATCTTGTGTTTAAAAACAAAAAAACAAAACAAAAAACCACTCACTATTCTGTGATTTTGAAGCTAACATGAACACATGCTTAGTGAGCTTCAATGCTGCTGGCACCTGGGGCCACGATAGCACTAAGCTCCTTAGTGGCCTAGACCAGACGACTTCAAGTCGTGACACAGACCACAAGTCCTTCATACAGCTGACAGTGCAATGTAAAGAAGAGACTGGATGGTCGCTAAAAGGATTAACCCCAGACACTGACAGAGGACCATAAGAGCATGTTGCCCTTGTTTATGTCACAGTCTGCTGCATTGTTCTCGTCCACTTCACCCTTTAGACCGCCTTAAGATAAATGAAAACTGCAAGGTGCCTCACTGGAAACTGTTCATAATAATATTTATATTTTACAGATGAGCATCTGCTTAAAACGGAAGCATTCAACCACTGCAAACATTTAGCCTGTAATATCCTAGAAGGAGCTCCTCTCTCCTGCCTGCAAACATGATGACTGACTGAGATGACAGGACAGAGCAAATGATTTTAGCTGATCTCATCTCTCACCATGGTGTAAAAACAGCGATTTGACCAAACATACCATGCTCCATCTATTACAGAACCAAGACAATCTCTGTTACTTCTGCACCTGCCTGACACTTCTGAACATCACCATTAAGGAGAAAATACTTTAAAAGAACACACAGGCAAAAGTTATTGCAAATAAATAATAATTGAAGAACGGTATAAAATTCACAAACACCTTTTTAAATCTAGTTAATAAATAAAGTTATTACACTGAGAGGCAAATGTGTTTAGTTACAAGGTTAGGACAAAAGGAACTCATGCGGGGGCGGTTTGTTTGCAACCTTCCATTCTCTTAAATTAAATTTTTTTTTAAAAATAAAATACAAAAATTCTTTTAATGAGTTTTCTACACAAAGATATAAACAAATAAAAAAGGAAAACCATACACACTTATTAGTGTATGAACATAACTGCTTATTTTCTAGTTAGAAACCGGGTGTTGTATCATTTGTAAACATTCACATAATCATTAAGCTATTAGAAACATGTTTATGCAACATTTGTTTATGCAACATTTTTTTAAGACACACCTCTATTTCTACCACTAACTAGCCTCTACGTGTGAATTCATGAAGTTTATGAATGCAGCTTGCTAACCAACTTCAGTAGCACTGGATAATAACTTCATAGTCTCATTCAAATATGTCAACTTATGGCTTGAAGAAACCCAATAAGGTGGCTGAAAAAGCACCAACACTGAAGCTTCAAAATGTGTAGTCCAAACTCAGTGGGTGGATACGACCATCTTTTATACCATCTATTATTCTCCCTCACTTTTCCCAAGATCTGGTTCGAGGTATAACAGAATGACCAATGGGTAACTTCATGGTCGCGGGTCCATTTTTTCATACTGTCTGATACACAGAAGTAGCTAGAGAACAATTCAGATTAGATATGAAACTGAAACTGTTTCAGTGAGACGGTTAAACAAATAAGTCTGCGTTCAAAGAACCAACCCAATAATTAGTTAAGTGCATTTATGCAATCCTATAATCACAGGATTTAAGATTTTGATTTTTCATGGCTGAGCTTACAATAACAAGGGGGAAAGACAGCGTCCCTTTTCTTCTGTCTTCAAAACACACAGTTCCTACAGTGCAGGATTCTTTTTTTTTTTTTTTTTACAATTATAGAAAGAAGGAACCTTTGAAAAGAAAAGTCAAATTAAACAACCTTGTGATTGTCCATAGGTGTGCAGCCATGGGTCACAGCAGCCAGCAACTGACTGTGGAAGATTTAAAGAATATCTGAGAAATGACACTTCTATATTCTAGATACTTGGTGATTTCTGCAAGCAATTGATTGTGCATTTACATAAAAAGAATATAATCATACTATGATATTGCCCAATGTGATTTAATTGCTCTAAACCTTTATTATTAAACCAATGCCAATGTCTTTAGATGGAGAAACAAGCCAACGTGGTGTCATCGGCACATTATCCATGAGGCGATCAGTAGAGTGTACACAGCATACCGAACACTTTCAATTTAGCAGTCAGTGAAAAGGACAGATGTCCTCCCATCTTGCTCCCGATGCTCATCGTTATCCACAAAGCTCTTCACGCCTCTCACCAAGAGCTACAAATGTAGCCATGAAATACTCTCAAACCGTGAAGGTGAAAGATGACTAAGCCCCCATTAAGACTACAATAACAGGCAGTGATGTCAGCTACGCCTCAGCTCCTCCCGACTCAAATACGCGTTATGTTCAGTTTAACAAGCAACATACACAGGTGACCCAGACCTTACCGCACTTGTCAAATGAACACTATATAATCGCACCGCTATCTAAGCGGTGTAGAAATTCATTACTAATTGTAATGATGCAATCATGAGAATAATTTCACTGAACCTGCTAGGCACTCCTACATTCCCTATCTTCTTATCAACCAAACTACTTTACAATGATAAGGCAAGATTTTACACAGGCTCAAAATAGGACTTTGCAGAAGGAGACTACATACGTGAGCAAGACTAGTCCACATACAGTTAAGGCCAACGTCTCAGCTGCCCTACTTAAAAGACGTCTATGCATTTCCCTGTTATTTCTCGTCACTTCACACACCAAAATCTATTCTATTTTACAACCAAGTAAATTAATCACCATTTACAAAAAAATTATAACAATGAATGTCTGTGAAGGTTCTCAGTCATCCAGGTCATCGTAGTCAAAGGAGCTTGACAATGAATAATAAAACTCTAAATTCTCTATCCTGGGTAATTTTGTGTTGGAAGACAACCAAAGCCTCCTTTTTTCAACTTCAAAGTATAGACAGAGGAAAAAAAAACCCAAAAAAAAAACCCTGCACATTATAAAACAGGAAAATAAAATACACTGGATAAGCTGAATCAAAAGCATGACCCTAAAATCTGACTTGGCATGGTTTGTAGACAATTTAAACCATCACATTTTTTTTTTATTTGTTTGTTTGAAATTTGTTTAAAATAAAGACTTTCAGAAAGGTTTGGGTTCTTCACTTAAGCTATTAGTTATACACCATAATAAAAGAGCCTACAGGCAGAGATTAGAAACAGAACTAATCATGCCTTTTTAACTCCTTGATAAAATGTACAGCCTGTGGGTACACGTGTCTCGACTGAGTTTATGACTAGACAGAGGGGTATATGTTGTTTTGTTATTTAGATAAGACATAATTTCACAATGTTTACATGCAGACCCAATGAAACAAAAAGGTGACAAAAACCAACCAAACCCATTAGTATTTGCTCTGTTCGTGTCAAACTGCTGAGCAATGCCCCTCCTTATGGATGACCTTCAGGCCAAACAAGTCCCTTCTTGCACAGACTAAAGCATATAGCAATGTTTGCTTACTAACCAAACATCATGACAAAGCAATCTGTTTTATTCCACTTGCAAGCCCTGATACTTAAGATTTTCTTAATTATGTCATTTAAGTTTATTCTATTAGTCTAGAACTTCAGCTTAAAAGTTATTCTCACGACCAAAGTGCTGCCAACAGTCACAGCCCATGACATAAAAAATCCAAACTATTTAACAATCTTAAAAATGGTACCAGAAATACCCAAACAACTACAACAAAAACCTGCATATTAATAGATGCAGGCATCTCAAACATATTATAAACAAATCAGAAATGCATGCATAAATGTAGCACTGAATTGAACCTTTACCTTAGTATATAAAATATAATTTCACGCTATAAGATGGACAGTCTAATGAACAAGCACTGGCCTTCGCGTTCCGTGTTATGCAATAGCAACTGGTAGACAAATAAATAATGATTCAATTAGCAAAATTGGGCTTAGAAGACAGTTTTGTGCACAGCTATTTAAATCTGCATAGTATTTTTCCATCAGACTCCACTCTGAATGTAATTCCTAAACTGCAGGTTTAAATATGGAGGAAAACTACCAAATGTCCCAAGACTGCTTCATGTATTACAAATCATAGACGAGTTTTAAAATCTGGATAGGGTGACGTCTTTCTAAGCCTCTGTGGCCACAAGGGCAAAGTTGCAGTACAGCGTCAGCAACGCCCTTTCCAGCTAGCGTTAGCTTAGCACGACAAGTGCACCAAGTCCGCTAATAACCACACGCTGGATTCCTGGATCACCACACCGTCAACATAACAAAATATACAAAGGGCGTCTGTCCACACCAACGAAGAGCTAAAACATCCAGCCGCTTGTTTGACAAAAAATAACTGCTACCCGATATATGTGAAGGCGGAGAGGGTATGAGCCCCAAGTTTGGGATGTTATTGCCAATATTCCCAATACGAGACAACACAAAAGGCTTCAACTTTCAGAATTCAGAACCTTAATTTAGGCGTTTTCCAGCCGCATCAGATCCTTTGCAGCTGACCGTGAGAAATATGACAGCACCCAGGTTAGCTTAGCCGGCTAGCACACCACGTTAGCTCATCCGAACTTCCATACATAGGCGTAGCTAACGTTAGCTCGATCTACAGGGAGGGTTCACAACAAGCGCCCAGATGCAAGTCATGCATAGTCCGAGAGTCGCGACACTTGCTTTTAAAAATCCCAGTCACACTCGGGGGCGTTGAATAACCTCACCGTGAGACTGTCTCAACGTTCAACCTCCGAGTCGATGATCTTATGCGGGCGAACTTTTGCCACTTAGCTTAGCTCTCGGCCTCTCCGCCATTTTGAGGTTGGAACGGGAAAGCGCAGACACTGCAGGCAATTCGTCGTCAAAATAACAAGTCTCACTAAGTGCCAAAACAAAAATACACATTTGTTACAACTAATAACTTACCATAAGGCAAATCTCATTCTCATATCTTCTTTCCTGGCCCGAGCATGCGACGGAATACCCTGGTTTTGATGTGATAATGGGACTTTTCGCATCACCCGGCACGGACGGTCAGATTTTTCTCCTCTTGGTACCACCGCATTCGCCCGGCCCAGCTAACGGTCGCGGTTGGATATCGGGAGCGCGCACGTTCACATGAATGGTGGCGCGCAGCGTACAGATATCACGCTCTAAATATCACGCTTTAATTTTTTTTCTAAATTAAATGAAAAAAAAAACCATAGTCACCATGGCGTTATAAGTCATTTTTATTGTCAGCTGCATCCATGTTTTGATTTGAATAGATGAAATTACACCGCCATGCTTCGGCTCTACAGATGTTGATTTATACTAAACAACTCACAGGAAGCTATATCAGAAATACTCGGATAGTTTTCAGATGGAATAATATATAAAATATATAAAACTGTCGCTGTTTTTATGAAGTAGAAATGCAATCTCAAAGCCTAATCCTCTCATTTTTAAGCTTTCTGTTATTATATAATAGAAGAATAAAAAAATAAGATGATATTAATAACAACTAAATTGTGGTACACATCTAAATCAGTCTCACACAATAAAATGTATTCATTAAAGTGCCCACAGCCTACCTATTCTCATTCGAATGTTACTTGATTCACACAAGTAACATAAATGTTGGACTTTCAGGTCTGTGGCCTATCGCACAATACAAAACACACACTTAATATAAGCCTATAAAATAGTTACTTTAAAAAAAATCTATTTCTTCTGCATAATGGGAACCTATCTACTCTACTTTGTTCTGAGAAATGCTCATGGCACAAGTGTGAAACCCAGTGGACACTCAGGGTAGTGCAAGAAGACGACATGCCATTTCACAATCTGAGATATTAAACACTGTGGCTATATATTTTTTTCTCTGTATACACAGTGTAAAACTTACTGTGCTTTTCCATTCATCTAGCAGCACAATTCTTGCTTTTATTTATCTACTTTCACGACAAAAAGGAACTGAGTTGAACGTGTTTGCCATCACGTACAGTGCCGTACAGTTCGGCAAGAGCTTTATTATGGCACTGATAATCTATGTCTACTGACAACAGCAGAGCAAAGTCCTCTTTTAACAGGAGACAGGTGCACCTGGGTGACCTGTTTAATAACGGCATTGTTTTGCCTCGCTTTCATCCGCCATTGCTGCTCATTGTCCACGGTCACTTTCACAGATCATGCAGGTGTCCCATTGTGGTTGTGTTTTTAGTTCATAAGTCAGTATTGTTGTTTCTACTCCACAGAACTTAACAATTGATTTTCAAGCTCTTCCGTTTTCACTTTTACTTTTCCTTTAAACTCAGCCCGGAGCTCGTCAATTTCTTTTCCACTAGAAAGGAAAAGGCAAAACATATATACAGTGAGAGGGAAAAGCACATTTACATGAACAGTTTTAATCAGGGAGTGTTAAACTGGGACATTAGTGGCTACTTTTGATCCTGTGTCTGTTTCAGTAATCACCTGAGGGGGATGAGAATGATTCCACATGTCAGGTTGAGCTGCTGGAGTATTGTGGGAAGGTTCGGTGTGGAAAACTAGAGAAAAACAGACAGTCACAACCAGAAATGCATGCACTGCATATCTGTGTATGTTCACGTAACATCCAAACTGTGCAAACCTTTGGTGGTGGAATACAGGCACCAGGTGTGTTGCTGTATATTTGGTTGATGGCTTTCTGAAGGATCACAGCCTGCTGAGTGAGGCTCTTCAGGTATTCCGAGCTTTCCTTAGTGCTGTTATGGTTCTCACCAACCTACACATGTTCAGCAACAGTTAAAATCCAGAGCAGAATGCATGGACATAACACCAGAAAACACTTTATTCTAAAACACACCTGGCTCTTATATATTGAATAAGCTTCTTTCTCGTGGTGCAGAGCTGATCGAAACTCTCCTTTACTCTCATACACAGTGGCCAGCAGGTGATGACTGTGCAGAAGAAAGACATGGAAAGGCTATTTTTTTGCACAGAAAATTCAAATGTGAACAGGAAGATCACAGCAGTTGTCTTTCAAACTTTCTGTAACTGAATCTATGTTTTTTATGCAAGAAGAAGGAGCGTGAGGACAAAGTGTGTCACGTACCTGTTTGCGTGTTTCAGGGATGTGTCACCGTGGTATTTTGAGGTTAAAGTTAAGGCATTCTGCAGGAACTTCAGGGACAGCTCATACTCCATCAGTCCATGAAGTACCAGACCTAGCATGCTCTAACACAGAGGAGCAAAACAGGGACACAAACGCACAAATGAGCTCTTACTCTTGAGTATTTCATGGATATGACCCACTTTGACCTTTTAACCAGTGCAATATCACATAGACTACCACTGTGTCACATAATATTGTGATTCTTATATAATGTGTTACATATTCTCAGACTTTTACTTTATATTTCACTCATTAAAATATCAAAAGGAGTCAGTTGAGGTGGTTCGGGTATCTGATTAGGATGCCTCCTGGGCAAGCATGTCCTACTGAAAGGAGGCCCTGAGGTAGACCTGGGGTTTACATCTCTTGGCTGGCCTGGGAGCACTGACACACCAACAGGTTTTCTGCTTTTCGGAGTTCTTATTTTCCTCAACTGTTTTGAATGTCCAAATAAAAAAATCTTGATGGTAAGAGGGTTTTTTTTTTACATTAGAAAAGCAGCTCAACAGCAGCTGTCTCTCTGATGTACTCATATATAATATACGTCCAATGAAACCTGAGCATCCTTATCTCTGCCACCTCCAGCTCCACCTCGTCTTTTTGCTGTCTCTGTACCGTACATCATAGCAGGTCTCACTACCATTTTGTAAACCTTCCCCTTCAGTCTGTATTGGCCCCACCTTTGAAAAGTTGACCTCAGGTATTTAAACTTATCTACCTTCACTGTCTTAACCTTTCTTTTTGCCTCCCCTCATTCACACACATGTATTCTGTCTTGCTTCTATTAACTTTCATCATTCGTCTCTTCAGTAAATACCTCCACCTCTCCAGGCTTTCCTCCACCTGCTTTCTAATCTCACTACAGATCATCTACAATATCATCTGCGAGTATTATAGTCCATTGAGACTCCCGCCTGATGTCATCTGTCAGTCTGTCCATCACTACTGTCAACAAGGAGCTCAGAGCCGATCCCCGACGTAGCCTCCACTTTGAACCCATGTGTCACTTCTACTGTACACCTCACCACTGTCTTGATTTCCCATCCCTCGCATACTTCTCTGTGACTTTTGACTTCCTCATGCAGTACCACACTTCCTCTCTTGTCACCCTATAATATGCTTTCTCTAGAGCCACAGACACAGTCAAGCTAATTCTGGCCTTCTCTATACTTCTCCATCAACACTCACAAAACAAACGTCACATCTGTAGTGTTCTTTCTTGGTCATCACCTCTCTTCTTAACCTAACCACAGGTGGGACACAAGCCTGTGTGCTCCTAGTGGCGGTCACAAGCCTGGATACATGGGGAGAGCGGTATCAGGAAAGATACCCACCATAAAATCTTTGCCAAACCAAACACGCTAATATACTTTTTTTTTAAATATTTTTTTTTTTGGGCCTTTTTGCTTTTAAAGTATGTGGTCACCTGCTCAATAAATAAATAAATCAGGTGGGATCTCACTTACATCCAGTAATGCTACTTGTGGATGATCATCTCCACTAACAAGCAGGGTGAGGTACCGAGCGCGATACAGCAGCTGTAGAGAGGTCAAGTGGCGGCCTCCAGCAAAGCAGTAGAGGGTCAAAAAGGTCTGAAGCACAAAATGATAATATATCAAAGACATATTTAAATAAATACAGTTAAGCGTTTGGCTAGTTTTTGTTTTAATTTCTACATGAAAAAAATAATCCCTAGATCCAGTCGGTAACAGCTGCAGAACTGTGAGGCCAATATGAGCAAACTTGGGTTCTATAGATGGATTTTAAAAAACATGATAAGTGTCTTTATCCACATCACAGGGTCAAGACTTGAAAAACAAAAACAAAAATGATGCTGATGTTAATGAAACTATCCTTTTTTTTTTTCTTTAACTGCAGATCTGTAAATAGAGCACCACAACTGCTATATTCATTCTAGTCATAGTGATGTTAGGTATCCTAATCAGGGATTGTGCCACTGAAAAATATCACTATATATATATTTTAATAAGATGTGTGGACTGGAGATCGTTAGGGTGGAAGACAACACAAATAACATAACAAGACTGTCTGTAAATTAATGAAAAAGTGACGAAACTCACATAATCTTGTATGGTCTGTGGATGGTCTATACCATGCAGTCTCTCAGAACTCATTACGGCCTTTTCCTGGTGGCTGAGGGCCTGCAATGCATGCACACGTTACAGGAAACATTGCTGTACATAACTATGGTCTGCTTGATTCAGAAAGTTAAGTACTGGTTCATTGTATAAATTAACATAATGAATATTTACATCTGCGTTTTCTCCCAAGATGTAGCTGAGCCGTCCGAGGAGGCGCTGGCACATGCACACGTCCTCATGCAGGACCCCACACACACTGCTGAATAGAGTCAGGGCCTGACTAATCAAGTCGTAGCATTCCTTGAGGAGCCCTAAAATCAAACACAAAATACTATTAATGCACAGCAAATAAACAGAAATGAATATCTGCTCCTCATATGAGGACTGGCCTTCGAGCAGATCCATTATCAGGATCTGTATTGACAATGTGCATCATAGATCGTGTTAAATACAAGGAACTGAGCGGCACAATACAGCACATATAGCATAAATGCGGTCATGTTTAATATGTGTCATAAAATCATCCACACATGTCTACATGTAGACTGATGAGATGACTGTACAGGTTATTGATTGCTTACTCTTCTTATATAAGCTGGAAAGCCTTCTTGAGATGATTTCAATATAGGTGATGAGGTCCAGCATCCACCTACCTTGCTCTGTGGCCTGCACTATAAAGCCAGATGGGCTCAGCAAGCCATGTAGAGCTTAAAGTTGGCGTATGAAAGTGGCTGTCTCTTTACCTGGCTATATCACCATGGTAACTTATGGTGAGTGCAACATTAAAAGACATTTGCTTGGTTTTTGTGACTGACTGGCTGCTGAAGCTCCATATTAGATTAAGAATGTATTTTATTACAGAATGAGAAGTGTGGATCTTGTATCACTGGCATTAAAATAGAGTCAGTGTCGCCACTATGAACAGGAACAAAGAACTATACTCTTTCAATTTGCATGTGAGAACTTCCTCACACACAGAGCACATTAGGAAGTTACTTTTAAAACAGTGATTTTTCTTTCTTGCAATGCAAATGCAAACAAATAACAAATAGCGCGTTAAAACTTCCTGTTGATTGTGTAAGCATACTGTTAACGCTTCTTCCCACGCCACACATTTGCCCCTATCAGATGTGTGATATTTTTAGTTAGTGACATTTAGAGTTTGTGTTGATGTTTGGAGGGAAGCAGCTCCTGCTGCTGCAGGATGTTAAAATGTAGGGATCTCAAACTCCTTTTACATCGAGGGCCACATTTAATTTTATTGTAAGAAAAAGAAGAAGAACACATACACTGTATATTATGCTGTTTACGTCTATATTTGTGCTTATGTCTCACCCTGCTGCACTGCCAGCTGGGCTTGCTGAACAAGCCGCGTGGCATCCGATGACGTAGGCTTGAGATGCCGGACCACGGGAAACATGTTGACGATGTCCTCCTCACCAAATGCCGGCCTGTGTCGAGACTCAAACACATATTCCCTCAGCTGCACCTGAACACAGAGAAAGGGAATGGAGGAGGAAAGCAGATGCACTTTAAAAGTTGGATTTAATAACTTTGTGGTTTTTGGTCTGATTTTCTGCTCTAAGCACAGTAAATTGTGAACTTTAGCCACCAAAAACTCTGAAGTTTGATGTCAATATTCTATTTCTTGTGTAAAACCACAAGAAATAGAATTATGGATTTAAGAGAAAAACGAAAGTAAAAAAACATTCACTTTTCACCCATGAATGTTATGATTAAAACTATTTAACAAATGTTAAATAAATGTAATAAATGCAAAAACAGCTCTAAATGCCTCTTAAGTCGCTTAACTTTAGATCCTAGACTGCCACACTGTTCATTAATACATTCACTGGCCACTTCATTAGGTATGCCTGTTCAGCTGCTCGTTAAGACAAATATCTAATCAGCCAGTCACATGGCAGCAACCTGTGACGTGGGCAAGATCATCATAATGGTGGCAAAATGTTATTTTAGTGACCTTTAACATGACATAGTTAATTTCAGAAAGTGCTGATCTGCTGGGATTTTCCTACCAACTCTAGAGTTTACAGATCTTGGTCCGAGAAAGAGAAAATATCCAGTAAGCGGCAGTTCAGTAGGTGAAAATGCTTTGCTGATGACAGAGGTCGGAGGAGAATATCAAGACTGCTTCAGGCTAATAGGAACAGGAAAGAACAGGATATGGATGCTATAATTCAAACATGTTGCCTGATTTCATGAATCTCGTTTTCCGTTGCAACATTTGGATGGTAGGGTCAGAATTTAAAGTAAACGACATGAAAGCATGGCTCCATCTAGCCTTTTAACACCAGGCTGATGGTGGTGAAATGCTGTTGGGGATATTTTTCTGGGCTCATTACTACCGACTAAGTATCATTTTCATCATCTTGTTGATCAGCCTTGTTGGCTGAGAATCATCTGTCGACTTATTGCTATTAATACAATCTAAATGTATTTGTCATTTAATTGTTATTGAAATTTAAATGTTTTGGATATTAAAAAATGTATTCTGTAATTTAAAAAAAATATTCTTGGATAAATGTAGGATAACATTGAATCCAGATCTTATCTTTTTTGACCTTGAAAGAACAGAAGTGTGGCAAAAAAATAAACTAGATTACCTCACGTCAGCTTCTGCAAAGGGGTAGAAATGTTGACTCATGGTCAGTGATCAGCATTTTTATGTATTTTTTCTCCATATTTTTTGTCCCGTCTGTTATGTCTTGACCAAATAAAGCAGTGTGTTGAGTATTCTATGATACAGATGTTGTGATTTCACGTAGCATTGGCAGTATGGAGACTTAATTTAAGTTCATAGGTTGCTGTATTATGAAGAGATGTCTGACCTGGATGCCTGTCTTGATGGCAATCTCTCTCAGCAGGGAGATCCTCTGAAGTTTGTGCTTTTCTATTA
>NW_005187427.1:4782753-4788506 GCF_000239375.1 Pundamilia nyererei | reverse complement strand
ACACACACACACACACACACACACACACACACACACACGCAAACACCTGTCAAATGTGTAGTGATAATAATCTCGAGCCTCAGCCCTGATCCTGCCCCACAGCTCGCCGGACGTCAGCCTAGCCCACACGCTGTCACTCAACAATGCGACTCGACTCCCGTGACTCCGGCGTCGGCGGCTCCTGCGACGGGAGAGCAGCTCGTCTGAGAAGGAGTCGGGGAAGCAGGAGGAGGAGGTCAGGAGGCAGTTTAGGAAGTGACTGACAGCTGCAGAGAAAGCTGCAGGTTCCACATCCTGGGAGAAAATAAGGTAATTGCTGATAAATCAAAAACAATGATAGGTTGCGTAGTGATTAGTACATGTGTTTTCTTAATCTGAGCACCTGCAGGTAGGTCCTGAAGATGTGTTTGGCACTTCTGAGGATGATTTCACTGACGCAAATTCTCTGTAAGGGAAGAGGAGAGAAGACTTCGAGAAAAAGTTCATGAGATCAAACTGCAGGACTAGCTCAGTCTTCACAATCTACGTGTGAAGGCTAATATTGAGAAGCCTGCTCTTGCTGCTTCACACTATATGAACAAACATTTAAAGGCTTGATGAAGGTTTAAACTTTTGATTTCAGAGATGTTTCTTGATTTCTTGATATGACAAACGCTTTTCTATTTTCTTGCAAAATAAACAAAGCTTATAATAATAACAACAATAGCGATTAGGAACAGGTTTCTTATACAATGTGGTATATTCAGTGGAAAAAAATGCACGCTGCGCCAGCCTAACAGACCCGCCTTATTCATATATGCTGAATAATAGCATTTATGTGGTATGGTTATTAATAGCTGTATTATGTGCCTGTATATGGCCGAGTCGTCTTCTCTCCTCCACCCTGCCGAGCTCCCTCAGTACGGTGCCCAGATATCGCACGTTCACACCCCGCTGATGAAGCGCTGAGGTCAGACTTCCGCCATCCATTGCCACTGCTGTGTGGTCAAGACAGTCCATCAACTATAACAGAAATGACACACACACATCATCTTACACTTTATGCATACGGTACACTTAAACATTATCACTCCACACACAACTGACCATTGCTGGGATCTGATGCGACAGGAGAAAAGCAGCTGCCTCCCACAGCAGGCACCTTTGCCTCTGAACCTCCTCTAAACACTCAGCAGGGAATCGAGCACCTGCAGGAAAGACACACAGTTCATCTTTAATCTGACACAACATATACATACATACATACATACATATGTATATATATATATATATATATGAGTATTTGTATGTGAGCACGAGGGTGTTCAGTACCTGGAGAGCAAACATCAGGATTGAAGCGGATGTCAAAGCAGGAGTCACTCACTGAGCCAACGGCTCTACAAGCTTTCAGGATCGCATTTCTTTTACTTATTTCTACAAAAATCAAATATGAAAGTATTGTTAGCCAACATGAAGATAATCCGCTTTCTTTGCCCTCACACATCTGTTAACATTTGATATTTGCATTTTCATTTTGTGGCTCTATCATCTGTGATTCAGGCCTATGATAAAAATTCTTTAGTGTGTGCAGATTATTGCATGTGTTCCAGCTTCTTCTGACCTTCTGTAGATTTCTCCATCAACAGTTTCAAATCAAACATCACATCTGCAATGCTCTTTCTCAGCATGACACCTCTGTACATATGTCATATTCACTTTATTCACTGTATAAGGTCTTATTCACCCATGTCAGCACTGGCTGCAGGTCTCTCCCCAGTATCTGAATCACAGATGGGCTTCTCACTCCACTCTGTGGCTTCATCCTGTTCAGTCAGCTGGCTCAGCTCATGCGACACCATCTTCATGAAAAGCTCATACCTACATCATAAAATAAAAGATAAGAAGATGGGAAAGCTCATTTTCTAACATTGGCTCATCCTGCTGGTCTAGTAGTTCAGTTCTGAAAGTCTCCCTCACCTGTGCTGAATGAAGGCCTCAATCAGCTCAGGTCTCAGGCTGGCCAGACTGTGACAATGGAGACATGGGTAACCAAAGCTCTGGCACTCCTTCGGCACCTCCTCCCTCCTCTCCTCTGTCTCTGAGAACTGGAAGTTAAGATCTGGGGGGAAGGTTCGCAGGAGGTCCAAGATGTAAGGTCGTCCATCATTACCCAGGATGCCTATGGTCTCGATGCCAGAGCAAAGCTCCACCGGTCTGTTGTTGTGGTCTAAAACCTGGTGACGCTGGATTCTCAGCTGCTTACTGGTTTTATCCAGCAGCTCCAGAAACCTGCCATAAAACACACTCCTGCTGAGCTGCAGTAATAGTGACAAAATAAAAGGGCACGTCCGGCTTTTCGATCAAGATCTACAATATAAGATTTCACTGAGTATGTAGGAATGTTACCTCGGATGAGTAAACACTGTCTTGCCGTTGTCATTGGAGCCGTACACTATACTCTCCTCCTGATTTTTCTCAAGTATCCCAGGAATGATCGTCTGTGCAATAACTCGGACACCACGATAATCCACCACAACTGTGCCGATTGTGTGTAGCCCCTCTATGTCCACTGATGCATATGCCTGCAGCCGTGCAGATTATTTTTTGACCAGTTTGACCATTAATATCCTTATAACTACACCCTTAAAGATATCTGAAATGATCATTTCCTCCCAAACACCTCCCCAGTCATACCATCAGGATCTCTCACCTGAGCTCCTCTTAGGTCACAGATGGCAGCAGCGTGAGCAGCAGTGTTTCCCCCTAGTGGTCGGTAGTGCTCAGACACATCAAACCCCTGGCTGAAGAAGAGGTTGTTCCACATGAACATTTGCAAATGAGGCGACTCCCCTGGGTTTATCGGCATGATGTTGCCGTCAATGACAGCCGTAGCACCTCGTGTCGCAGCGGCCACAAAGTCACTGTTGGTCTGCGAGGAGGGATTCAAATACTGGTTAATGAGTTTATGTTTCAATAAAACAATTTGGTCCCAGAGGAGGAAGAAGAATAGAGGAAACATAAGAGGACTGTTATAAGAGGTCATGGCTTCTGGGCTTTAAATTGATTATCACAGGTTTGCATCATTAGTAATGAAGGACAGACTTGGAAAGATGATGTTGGGAATCCGCACCTTGAAAATGCTCCTCTCTCTGTGCAGTCGTTCCTGCAGGGAGCTCCCGGGGAGCTCCCTGCATCCCTGAAGCTCCTCGTTCCAGTCCCGACTCTGAGATCATGACACACAACCTAAATATCAGCATCATCATCGCCATCAGTTGAAATGTAAAATCAAACCTATATTTTTACATGTCCTGCATTTCCACATTTAGGTTGCCTCCTCGATCTTGCGTCCACTACCGTATGCTCATCCTGGCCCATGTAGCTGGCGTGCGTCTCCTCCGCTCTCACGCAGTCAAGAGTGTGGTCCTCGTGTGGCGCAGTCCAGGTGAACACCTGGAATGGTGCTGCAATGCGCTCATAAGGGTGCTGCTGAACTCTGGCTCACAGAAGAGGATGGAAAATATTTTTACTGTCAAGCTTCATGCTAAAACAAGTTCTAAATCGATTCCAAACAGTTGGCTCACCTCTTCTTCTGCAGGGCGGTGAAGTTTTTCCTGAAAGCAGGGCTGACTTGACTCAGCAGCTCCACTAGAGAATGGCAAAGGGTTTTAGGAACTGCAGGTTTGGGGTTAAAGTTGAAGGCAGTTGACCTGAAGAAGTCAGAGAAGAGCACACGCCAAGTCAAGGCAAGTTTATACCCTTGAGTAACTACAGTACTCAAGGGGAAATACCAATGTTTAA
This sequence comes from Pundamilia nyererei, assembly GCF_000239375.1. Classification (NCBI taxonomy): domain Eukaryota; kingdom Metazoa; phylum Chordata; class Actinopteri; order Cichliformes; family Cichlidae; genus Pundamilia; species Pundamilia nyererei. Next base: position 4,784,729 of record NW_005187427.1, on the reverse strand, counting down.
TTATAATTATAACTATTAAACCTACTGGAAACATCTGAACAAAATATCTTGCCAGGATGGATAAAACTTTTTTATAGCATGTAAAACTCACTGATTGAGGAAGAAACCCCGTGTAGAGGATGTAATATTGAGTTCTCTATCCTCCATAGTCAGGACATTCAGGTATATTAAGTCGCCGTGCATCTTCCTGTTTCCTGGAGGTGGGTTCCAACTGCTGAGGGTCAAGACCCGCAGGCACTGCAAAGGCTGTCATTTCACTGTTGTTTAACCACGACTAAATGCACATTTACCCAGCCTTAACTGCATGTAGAAAAACTGACAGCTCACCTTCCAGTCCTCTCTGACTGGTTGAAGTGGACACAGCGGTCGCTCCTTAGAGCCGGGGAGGACGTATTCTGGAGGGCTGCAGTCAACAGACTCCCTTTCAGAAGCTCGCCTCTTCCCCACGCTCTGACCATCTGCAGGGTTGAACGTAAAGGTGAAAGGGTTGAGCGCTTTCTTATAGGGAAGCTGATCCTAATGTATGACAGAGGGGTGTTACCATTGTTTCCTGTGGTGTAGAAGGTGAGGTAAGACAGTGAGCTGCCGTTCACGCCGTTGTACGCATCGGTGGGGTCGAGGCTCCTCAGAAGATCACGTACATGTCTGAGATGAAGACGAGCATCACGCACCGAGTAAGATTCTGCAACAGGAGCAACAACGCTCACAAAGGATTCAAATCTATCTTGCACGAGTGCGGGATTAAATGGGAGCATTTTCCATATGAAGATGCTCATGAAATAAGATTATCAAGTGGAAATGCAGAAATAGTAATGCTAAATAATTTAACATCAGTATAAGAAGGTATGGATGTTTTGTACTCATGTTTTTCTTTCACTCTAATACTATTTTGAGAAATGACTCAAATGGTGAATCATCACATGAAGACAAAACTAATGCAGTAAGAACAGGAAGAGGCAGTTACCCTCCACCACCTTGATCACCGCTCCGTCACGGATGCCCGGGACAGAGTGCAGCTCATTAAGGCTGTCGAGCGTGACACCACCCAGCTGGAGGGAGAAGCACGTGCGATGGCAGGTGATCTCATGATCCATAAGCACCTGGTGGAGCTCTACAACCAACATCTGGCCGGTCACCTGATGGTGGAGGAGAAACATGAGAGCTGAAGTGAAATGAAGACACAGTGAAGTGAATCTTTGAGAAAACAGGGACTAACAACAGAACCTGTAGCTCAAAACTTTCTGTTCCCGGAGGCTGGATTCTGACAGTAAAACTTGTCTCTTGGAGGTCAACTATGTCTTGGATACTGAGTTTTTTCCTTTTATCATCATCAGACTGCTCTGGGAGATCATCTTCAGAGGGTGCTGTAGCTGGATTTGGATGTGCTGTTAAACAGAAGAGAAAAGACAAAAATAGACCATTGAGATGAAACTGGCTGAAAAACAAACAAACACTTTAATGTGAGTTAATCAGGTGGAAAATACAAATTCAAAACGAAAAAAAAAACAAGGAAAGTTGATCATACAGGAAGCTCCCCGAGAGCACCCTGCTCACTCTCTGGGCAGTATTTACTAAGTGCAGAGGATTGCATACATACTTTAAGAAGTTTGTAGTGGAGTAAATATCAGATAACGGTAGCATGGCAGATGTTTACTCTGATTACCCAAACATTATGTTGGAGCGGGTAATGGATAATAGATGCTGATTTGTGAATAACTGGACATGAACAACTTGAGCTTATTATATAATTTTATATTACAGTGTATTTCGGCTTTTCCACATTCCAACAAACACTACACACTGCCCTGTCACACCTGGAGAAGAGAGACACGTATGTGAGAATGTGAGAATGCTGTTTGTAGATTACAGCTCAGCATTCAATACCATCGTTCCCTCGAAGCTGGACAGGAAACTGCAGGATCTAGGACTGAGCAGCTCCCTTTGCAGCTGGATCCTTAGCTTCCTGTCTGACAGAC
>NW_005187427.1:4778561-4781631 GCF_000239375.1 Pundamilia nyererei | reverse complement strand
CTCTGTTGCTTGTGGGGCTCGCACACAAGAATTTCACTCGCATGTGCTGTGCCAGTGTGCCTGCACATGTGATGTGACAATAAAAGTGATTTGATTTGATTTGATTTGATTTGACACTTATCAGAATCAGAGTTTTTAAATTATAAAGCTTTTTGTCAATTTTTGGAGATTATATCTCAGAATTTCAGGAGCAGGACCACGCCTCCAAACGCGCTCCTTCTGGTTGTCATCTATATAGGTTCCCCCAGTTCTGCAAGCTGTTCATTCTTGTTTACGGTACGTGCCCCACCCTCCCTCCCTCCTTGTTCTCAATTCTTTAACTTCTTCACTTCTATTAGTACATGGGGTTCTGCCAAACCCAGTCCCCTTCGAGGCCTTCCCCAAACCGCAGCTCAATTCATGTCCAAGTATTCACCTTTACCTACTAAAACACTGTCAAACCTAAAATGAGGACGTAGGCCCAGCTAGTGAATTGACCTTGAAGTCCTTGAAGAGCAGGATCTACACCCCTATGAAATTTGACCAGAAATCTTTCAAAACTTTTTAAGTTATTGTTTTTACAGACAGAAACAATGACACGACCAAAAATACCAAAAATATGCCCTCCCTGTCCGAGGAAGTGAAAAAGATCTAAAAAATGAAAAGGAAGATGAATGAAGATATGGTGTTATCATCCAGAGTTTTTCACTGTGATAGATTTCAGACTAAATAAATGAGTTCTTAAACACAGTCTTAGCTTAACCAGCTGTAATACTGACTACAAAAAAAAATCCACTCACTTTGGACATGTGTTGCTCCCAGAAACAGTCTGTCAACTAAAAAAAGGGTCATTCGATCAATCTCAGTCTCTCCTTCTTCTTCTCCTTCTGCCTGTCGCTCATCAGTCTTGATGGCTTCCTCTAACTTCTTTGGCAGATGTGACTTGTCCTGACTTTGAATATGACCTGCTGTCTGAACCACAGGATTGTTTGTTTTTATGTGGATATTATTATGTTGCTTTTCATTTGCAGTCTGCTCTAACTCTTCCATCTGTCCATTGTCCTGATTGCTCTGTTGTTTCAGGTTCACGCAACCCTCAGTGGGGTCAAAGTTTTCCACATTTTCTGTGTCATTATTGCTGCATTTTGTCATCTTCTCTGACTCCACTGCAGCAATGTTTTCATTTGTGCCGCTGACCTTGTGGTCAGCCTGCATCACTGAGGTGTGTTTGGATTCAGTCTTTTGCTCGTCTGGCTTTTTGTTGCACTGTAAGGTTGTCGACTCTCTCGGGGCAGAATCTGTATGTTCCTCTTCAATTGGGTCAGTGTTTCTTTCTGTCTGCAAAGTTAGCTTTGTTAAGGTGGCCGTCACTTCGAGTTTGTCTTTGGCTGTCTGCCTTCCTACCTTTCCTGGCAGCTTCAAGTCAGCAGAAACTTCAACGTCACACCAAATGTCACTGCTTTTCTTCTCCGATGTTTGTGCCTCCAAAAGCAGCTGTTCCACACCTTCATGTTGATCCCAATCATGCATCTCTTTTCCAGTCTCACTATTAATGATCATACTTCCTCCCCTCACCACCCTCTTATTACCGAACTCGAGTGTTTCTGTTTGTGTTTGAACTTCTGTTTGCGACTCAGTCTGAGTCTGCACCCCCATACCAATCTGGGTCTCTATTTCAGTCTGAGTCTCAACCTCAGAGTACCCTCTGCCTCGCATCTCATTGCTCCTTCCTCGTTCTTCGCTTCTTTGCTCGCCCATCCCCTCGCCTCCTCCTTCATCCTCCTCAGACACGAGCAGACACACCATTGGCTCCACCAGAGTCACATCTCCTCCCAGGCTGCTGCTTAGGATGATGTCAGGAAACAGAAAGTTCTCCGGTTCGAGGGCCAGGTTTGTTATACTGTTTGTTGAGACGGTTAACACGTCGTCCTCCGAGTTGTCCAGCAAACTCGGTGACTCACATTCACTCTCTTCGCTGGACAGCAGAGGAGATCTTTCTGCCTCACCCAGGCCTGGTGTATCCTGACACTTAAAGTAGTTTGAGAGGGTCTGGCAGCACTGGAAGATGTTTCCCATGGTGCCTTTATGCGCTAAACAGAAGTAAAAACTGTGAAGTTGACCTAGAGAGGACCAAAAAAAAACTATGTTAGTGTCAAACCCCAGTAGAGTCCACTTATACTTTCATACTTGAGCCAGTGTTGTTCAGTTACAACAATAAAAAGGAAACAAATAAGTCAAACTAGGAAATACCAAGCAACAAGACCCTACAGTTTTGACAAAGTAAGAACTTTATTTAGAGATAATGAATGGTCCTAATTATTCCTCATTTCACCAGAAAACAACACAATCATACACAAACATTAGACATTGTTTTCTTTTCTAGATAAACCTGAAATTATTGGTGCTATGTTTTCTATCTTTACATTGGTGGAATGAATTATTTAATCTCTGGCGGATCTCAGCCCATTTTATGTATAAAGCACATCTGTCCACAAAACCAGTTTCTCACCAGTTCCTCAACATAGAGCCCCATGCAAGAGCTTACCTCATGGGGTTGGGATGGTAATAAGAAAGGTGGCAGATTAGCCCACAACTTCATGGGAGGAGCATGTTAATGATCTGAAGGCAGCCACCAAGAAAACTGTTGGTAACACTACACTGCAATTGATTGAAACATTGCAGCACCTGCAAGGTCCTTCTGTTGAAGAAGACCCATCTTTAGTTTGCCCACTCCTCTTTATCATTTACAGAAAACATATAAATGAAGTGCTGTGACCAAATGAAACTAAAATTGAGCCACCATGTTTGAAGGATGAGAAATGCTGAGTATCATCCAAAGATCACCAAACCCCACAGTCAAGCATAGAGGTGGAAACATCATGCTTTAGGGGTGTTTTCAGCTAAGGGTACAGGAAGACTCCACCACATTGAGGCACTTTCGGACAGGGTCATGTACTGTAAAATCTTGGATGAGAACTAGGGCTGGGTGATATGGCCTAAAATTCATATCGCGATATAATTTGAAGCATGTGCGGTAACGATATATATCGCGATATATTCTTTTCTTCTGTATAACGTGTTTTCCACACTA
>NW_005187427.1:4761105-4777598 GCF_000239375.1 Pundamilia nyererei | reverse complement strand
CTGCTCCTTGTCTTTTCTATCTCTGACTTTATGTCCTCTACAAGAGTTTCTGTTTTTTTTGCTAGTTCTTCAAATGTTCAATAAAAACATGTATGCTAATTCATAACAAAGAAAGCTTTGTGATGAAGACTGTCATTTCCAAAACACTGCAGCGCTGTTGAAAAGGCTGTGGAAGTCCCTGTATTAAACACGTAGACCTGTGACACAAAAATCACCAAACTCGGATGACCACAGACTGTTTTCCTTCGTGGTGATGAAGGAAAACGCTGGGTTGGCATGTAAAAGGGCATTTATACCCTTCAAAGACCTGCAGTTCAAAAAAAGCGCCCCTCCGACAGCTTAACCCATCTGTTCTCTGATTGGATTGTTACATTTGTGATTGACATGACATTGACCAATCAGATGAAAGGAAGAAAAATAGGGTCAAAATTCGTACTTGTAACTTGCAGGGTCTTTTTTGGCTAAGTCCACACACAAATCTTTTTTACACATACAAATCTTTTTTACGCACACACAAATTTTTTTTAGATATACAAATCTTTTTTACGCACACACAAATCTTTTTTACACATACAAATCTTTTTTATGCACACACAAATTATTTTTGCACATACAAATCTTTTTTACACACACACAAATATTTTTAGACATACAAAACCGATTTCCAAGTACAAAATATTTATGACCACATTTTGAGCCCATACTCCGGCCCTTCAGGTCCCAAAGTCAAACGAACACTGAGAGTTAAAAATGGTCTAAATTCTTTAATCTTTAATAAAATCATCAGCGTTGCTGCTTTACCAGGTGTAACAATTAAGTTTAACATCCAGGCATCCATGAAAACAGAAGTTATTAAATTTAACAGAGTTAGAAGTTAACAGGAAGTTAGTTTGCTAGTTTCCACCTACCACTTCCAAAATAATGAAGACAGAAAACTAAACAGCAGTGAAGTTTGCAGGGTTACTGAAGTTGGACTACCTGGTATATAATGTTGTGCTACGTGATTGCTAACAACACAGCTATGTTGGCAAAACATTAGCACAGTGAAGCTGGAGGACGAACGCCAACTTTTTTCCACTCGATAAAAGTTAATGTGAGGGATTCTGGTGGTTAGGGACTAATGCAATCGCATGGCAGGATGCTATACACGGGCCAAACTTCAGTCAGGAGAACAACTGAGATCATTCATCCACAACACAAGGTTAGTTATTAATATACTGCAACATAGAGCAGCTGCGAGAGAATTCAACATTAATGAATCAATGTTACGGAAGTGGAGGAAGCGCAGTTTTTGGCTTTCCCCATATTTCAAAAGTGCTTCATCTCTTTGCTATGACTCTCGGCATAATTTGCAGATGATAATGGTTGTAGCCACTGCCATGCTTGATGACATCATCAACATGCGCTATCGCGATAGAGCGGTATAGTCAAATCTCTATCGTTGGCCAAATCGTTTCTATCGTATATCGTTTATATCGCCAACCCCTAATGAGAACCTCCTTCTTTCAGCCAGAGCCCTGAAGGTGTCTCATAGGATGGCTCTTTCACCATGACAGCTACCCAAAACACGCCACCATGGCAACAAAGGAGGGGCTAAAGAAGAAATACTTCAAGGTAACGGAGTAGCATAGCTGATCTCCAGACTTCTAGACCTCACCCTGTAAAAAATCTGAGGGGGGCAGCCTGAAAATTTTCACAGTTTCTGTAAAGAGGAGTGGGTCAAATTCCCTTCTAGGATGTGTGCAAACCTAGTGACCATCTACAAGAAACGTCTTTTGCCTTGCTAACAAGCAAAAGTACAAAGTCATGTTTTGCTTGGGAATGAAAAACCTATTTCGATCAATGACATTTAAAACAATTTATAACTTTTTTATAATGTCCTTCTTCTGGATTTTTGGTTGATATTCTGTCTCTCTCTATTAGATTGAAACTACCATAAAACGAGAGTCTGATGATTTCATTACAAGGGAGCAAACTTACAAATTTAGTATTGGATCAGATAACTGTTTCCCCCCACAGTACAAATTCCTGACTGCATATTTGATAACACTGTCTTATGCTACCCAAAGCAAACACACAAACAAAAACAAACTTATTATATTTTAGAATCACGTTTTAACTTCTCAGCTTGCAGCTGTGATGTACAGTCGTACTTCTGGCTGAGGTTAGTAGACATCACTGCGAGGTATGGCTACAGGTGCAAACCCATTTACTTACTCAAAACTCAGAAGCATGCACTTTCAGTCTGGTGTGAGCGTCTAAGCCGTGACTGAGTTCTAGTTTTGACACTGCCACAAGCGTGCGTGTGTGTGTCATGTGTAAATGCAAGCAGCTTAGAGCCTTAGACGACAGCTGATGAAAGGACAATCATGAAGTATTCCTGCAGAGGTGTCACCTTACAGTGGAAGGGCCTGGAAAACCTCAGAGACAAATTCTGATCAGGCGAACTCAGCAGTGATGTTGGATGTGTAAAAATCCTGGAATGAGGAAGAAAACAGATGAGAAGGAGAAAAATATCCTCTAAAAAGCTTCAAAAGAGCCAAAGTAAAACAGCAGAAGATCTGAAATGGACAGAGTTATGATTTTATATGTAACATGTAGCACACCTTATTTTGACCTCATGAGAACACAAGCACAGCAGAAAATGAGCGCACATGTCTCAAAACAGAGAAAATCACATCAGTTCATTACAGATTAGTGTAGCAAATCTACAACCCTACCATCCAGTGTAGAAAGACTGAGTCTGTCAGTCTGTTTCATCTTCTCCAGATTCTCCTGCTCCTCATGGAATCAGAAACGTAAGTTTCCTCAGGCTTTCCTCCAGAGCAGGAGGCTCCCCAGTCCTTACAGCGAAACCACATTACACAAACTATGTGTGTGTCTGCCCTTCAAGGGGAGGAGAGGAGCTGTGGCAGGCCCTCTGCTCAAACACACAGTACCCGTCCAAGTCCAGAAGAGGGCAACCTTTCTGCCGCTCATGATGCAACTTCCTGTATTCAGATCGGCCCATGCTTTCTCTATCAATCTTGAACGTGTGAGCACGTGCAATGTATATAAATAGCATCAGCAGGAGAAGGAGGAGGAAGAGGAGGAGGACTGGGACGAGGGCTGGCGCCTTTTCACATTGTGTGAGATGTAAACATGACACAGCAAACACCTCCTCAGACACTCAGTGCTGGAAATGAGGCTCCAGTAGGTGCGCTGAAAACTCAGGCATCAGTCTGAAAGCAGCTCTCTGGTTGCCATGGAAGCGCTGCAGCGGTACATTTGCATTCTGAGCACAGTCACCAAGACAACTGTGGGAACGTTCTAGAATGGGACGTTTGCTAGGAGACAAGTGTCGACTGACAAACTGACAGAACCATGTTTGGGTTTTAATGAGTGATTTTTGTAAACCTAATTTCTCGCTATATCTTATTTATATTTTGTTTTCTTTTTAATACATTATATATATATGTATATACATATATGTGTGTATATTTGTGCGTATATTACTCATGTCAAAATTTTATTTTATTTAAACTGCCAGCTTCACTAGAAAGTAATGGTTCGTGGTTCAGCGGTCTTGGTCTCTTATGTGTCCTTCACCTTGTTTTACCAGGTTAAAATGTGCATATATGAAGGTGTAGAGTCCCAGTTTTCCAGAATCAGATGAAGGACTAATTTCTGAAAACTGGACTATGAGTCTTCACAGTTTTCCTCCTCAGACTTGTCTGGACCCTGAATGCTCTCTCTGCTTTAATTTTTCAAGCCCAGAAAAGCCAACTATGTAGGTGTTTGTGTTTATGATAGAGCACATTTAAAAAAAAATGCTACTAGCTACAATACCATTTCCTATGTTTTTCCTACCTAATAAGGTAGCTAATACGATAATGCCTTTACAGCGGACATGCGGAAGCGACTCTTCATGTGTAAGATTATATCCCTATGACAGCTATAGCAGGGCTCAAAGACTTACGCTTATAATAATCCCTCTGAAGACTGGGCTATACTGCCACCCAGTGCTGTAATTTGAAATAAAAGCTTACTTCAGTTTAAATTCCACTATTTATAATTTAACTTATAATCAAATTATAAAGAACACAATTATAGCAGTGCAGCAGGAGAAGTTAACTGTTGACTAATAAAAACGTAAAATACCCTTATACCTGCTAAATTATAGTGTATTAACTATTAACTGTTTGAATATTTCTCCCATCCATCCATTCGCTTCCGTTTATCCTTTTCAGGGTTGTGGAGGGCGCTGGAGCCTATCCCAGCTGTCATAGAGCGAGAGGCGGGGTACACCCTGGACAGGTTGCAGGGCTAACACACAGAGACAGAAGGCCATTCGCACTCACACTCACTCCCGCATTCACGCCTATGGGCAATTTAGATTGACCAATTAACCTATCCCCACTGTGAGAGAAAGCTGGAGAGTACCCAGAGAGAACTCACATAAACACGAGTAGAACATGCAAACTCCACACAGAGAGACTCCAGCCTGATGGTGGAATTGAACTCAGGACCTTCTTGCTGTGCGACAACAATGCTAACGACCGTGTTGCCCAAATATGCCCCAAATATGAATATGAAATATGGGAGTGGAGTGGGGTTACTGTTTTATAATTTATTTTTACACCCGGGTTAGTTTTGCTTCCATTTTGGGCATCTGTGAGGATATGGAGTGAGTCATCTACTACTCAAAAGGTTGTTGGATCGATTCTTGACTCCTCCATGCCAAAGAATCCTTAGGGAAGATACTAGACCTACAAGTTGCTTCTGATGCATCTACTGGAATGTCACAAAGTACCTATGCATACATAATATGAATGCACCATACACTGTATGAATGTGTGTGTGATTGGGTGAATGAGACGTAGTACTAGGAAGTGTTTTGAATGTTCAACTGAGAAGAAGGGTGCTATTTGAACACCAACCCATTTGCCAATTTTTTGCTGTTTCTACATCCAATAACTTAATCACTTTCACTAAAGTGAGTAATGCCAGGTCATTATTGGAATAGATCGAGCTATTCACCTCAATTTTAAGATCCTTGTGTTTTCTGTGTTTGCGTTTGACCTTTCTATCTATTTTATCAGCATTTCTTTTGCCTACTTATGTATGACCTAAGCCTGGAATAAAGATTTGGATGATGCACTTTCCCCCTACCTTTGTGTCCTTAAAGAATCTTCTAAGGAAACATGTAATGAATATAAAATAAATTATTACAGCTTAGTGGGAGACTTAACTAGGGCAGAGAACTCGCTAATGTTATTAGAGGCAGCCTAAGAAGTCAACTATAGAACAAAAAACATGACCACATAATTTTCGGCCATTAACAGGCACATTGCATGGATTTAATAAAGTGCGAATGATTACAAAATGTCCCTAAGCCTTTCAGAGTGACTCTCCAAACCTGCAGTACAGCTTGTGCAGTGAGAAAGCAGACAGCCACTTTATCGGCACGGTGTCGGCGTTCATGAACCCAGAGGCAAGGCTACTAATTATAGGAAAAAAGCTGTGATCAACAGTGTTTAAATCAAAAGGCATCCATATGAAGCCATTAATCTTCTTTGCTTTTTTTGCCCTGTTTCTTCACACTTTCAGACTATAAGCTGCACCATCAATGTAACAAATTCACCTAATAACGTCTACGTGTAGGTTGGATCACGCACTCCTGCACAACTTAACTCTAACCTCCCAAAATCTACACACAATCACAAGGTTACATCGCTCTCATCTGGATCTTTTTCTAGTATAACTGCATCAGACGTTAGCTGAGACCTGTTGGAAGACAACGCCACCTCCCTGTCTTCATCACAGAGCAGTTTCTCCCTCCCCTGCTCCCATGTCCACCCTCCTGGGCACCCTGCTGTCATCAATATCCTCCCATTCGTCCTCCAGCCCTTCTCCATCCTGTGATCTGACTGGCTGGTGCATGCGGAGGAGGCGGTACCTAAGTGGCACCAGGAAGAGGGCGGGGTCAGGCATGGGGTGTGGCTGCTGTGGTGATGTCACTCTCTCCTGTGGGACGCAAGCCCTGACCCTCTCCTCTCTTACGCTGATGCGCATCCTCTGCCTTGCCTCTGATTGGCTGGGAGAGACAGGAGGAGGTGGAGACAGTAGCCAGTCTGAGCTCTCCCCTTCACCATCTTCATCATCTTCATCCTCCTCTTCTTCCTCTTCCTCCTCCTCCTGCTCCTTTCCTCTGGCCTCCTCCTCTCCCTCAGGAGCAGACCCACTGCTCTGCTGCTGCTGGAACAGTTTTAACCGCGCAGTGTGCAGCTCGTGACAGAGGGTCGTGGTCGTGACATTTTGCCGCTGAAGCTCACGACTCAGCAGTGTGATCTTGTGGCTTCGACGTTTCAGCTCCTCTAAGAAACGTCGCTCTTCTTCTCTGAGGCTCCTCCCGAGTGCCGATGCCCGTGCCCGGCTGGCCCGCAGTTCCCCCCGTGCAGCGACCATCATGCAGTGCTGGTCCTGTAGAAGTCGCTCTGCAGCATCACAACGTGCCGCCAGCTCTGCCTCCTCCTCTGTGAAGCATATATGAAAACACAAACACACAGAAATGCAGGTTCAGTGGATACTAAAGCTATGAGATACACTACAAATTATGAGGGGTTCACTGTTTACCTTCTAGTGCCAGACTTTGGTCTGTTTTTCTGTTGATTCATCTACTTAACCATTCATTCTTATCTTATTCTGCATGAATTTCACTTTTCACTGTGTCTTTCTGTCTACTTTTGCTTATCAGTGAGTGAAACCTGGCCCAATAATTTAAAAAAAAATCTATTATTTAGATCACATTTTGCATCAGAGCTTACGGTACAGGGTACAATCACAAAGTTCCAAAACCTTCAGTTTGGCAGATCTCCACCTGCATGCATTATTGTGCATTAGGGACCATTTCCAGCACTGTGTAGTAACTGTAACTCTTAGTTTCTCTTTGCCAACATAAAAAGGATTTGTTTGACAGCACTCAGCACCTCAGTTGAGTCCAAGGACTCGATTAAGATCGATCTAAGAAGGTGAATTACAGATTTACACATGTCAGGAATGCCTCTTGGAGCCAGTTCTAAACATCTGCACATTCCAACATCAGTTCAACCAACTGTAAGTACAGCTTTTTCAGAGAACCCACACTGTCACCCTCAGATTAGTGGAAACTGGTTAGGTTGTTCAAGAATGATAAATGGCCTGCATTTGTATAGCGCTTTTCTAGTCCCTAAGGACCCCAAAGCGCTTCACACTACATTCACCGATTCACACACATTCACACACTGGCGATGGCAAGCTACATTGTAGCCACAGCCACCCTGGGGTGCACTGACAGAGGCGAGGCTGCCGGACACTGGCGCCACCGGGCCCTCTGACCACCACCAGTAGGCAAACATGGGGTTAGTATCTTGCCCAAGGATATTTGGCATGCAGTCAGGAGGCAGCCTGGGATCGAACCAACACCGAAGAATAATCAGGAACCAGCAAGGCTCAAGCCTCCCATGAACTGGAAACTGCTGGAATACCAGCATCACTGTCCACAGTGAAGTGAGTTTTATATCACCAAGGACTGGGAGGTTTTCAACCAAGAAAGAAGCACACCTTCAAGGTCGAGGCCCACAGAGACGAGCCAAACGCCTTCTGGGGAAAATGTGATGGTCAGACGAGACAAAGATTGAGCTGTTTCGCCACAATGAATAGAGGTGTGTTCGCAGGAGTAAAGGTGAGGCTTTCAAACCTAAGAACAGTGTAGCAAATGTGAAGCATGGTGGTGGTAGCATCATGCTCTGGGGCTGTTTGCTGTGATACCGGTACATTAGAATGGAATAATGAGTGATTGAGTGTTCCCACAGGATGATGATTACAAACACATCAAATCTGAATTTGGATATCTGGAAAAGCAGGCTAACATCAAGCTTCTGAAGTCCCAGCCTCAACACTATTGAAAATTTGTGGGTCTGTGCCAGGAAACCAATTCTGCCAAGAAGCGTGGTCAAACATGCAGCCAGAATTATGAGGCTGAATGTCTTGACTATGATTTGAAAACCAAACTGGGGTTGTTAGTGGGAATGTCTACATTGTCAAAGGCGACACATCATGTCAGAATCATGACTGGGGAACACCATGCATTATTAAAAACATGCTACATCAGCAGAACTACCACTTATCGCCCAAACTTTCTACTTTGTCTCCCTCTCCCAAATGAAATTAAAGATTAAAGGTAGCTGTTTTGACCACATCAAGAATCAAATCAAGAGAGACATGAGTCTAATTTGTCAGTATTATACTACAGTACTATATAGTGGCAGACACACTGGAAGCAGAGTGCTACCTAAGAGGTATATCTACAAAGTAAGGGCTAAATTTCAGTGAGCTAGGATCTTTAATTATTTTTTTAGAAGAGTCGCAAAACTTTATAATCTCACGTCATTTTGATAACTTTATTTGATACATTTTAAATATGCAACTCAAAATGCTAACAACAAACCAATATCATCATTTACTGCTACAAATAAGTCAACACTGGGATCTAAAGACATAACTTTTTATTTCCCTAGGCTCATTTTTAACTATGACAGCAGCTAATCCAGCTGATAACTGAAAAACAAGATTTTAATCACGGTATTTAAAATCTATTATCGACTTGTAGCTCTGCTTTGTGAAAATGTACAATAAATATAGATTTTATAAATATTAGCAAGATTGCCCTGTCAGTGTAACCCTGTTAATTCTCAGTTGTCCTCTGCCCATCTTTTCTTTTTTAGATCTCTACAGCTATGATATAAAGTTTCAGCGTCTCTCATATATCATTTTTCCCTTGCTCAGCAAGGGTTTGTAATTTCTCACCTGCTGTGTTTCTGTCGGGAAACCTGGAGTCCAGCTCACAGCTCAGCTCTGCAGGCAAGAAAGGAAGTAGTACAACAGGCTGGCAGACAGACAAATATAAGACAAGTAAGCACATAATGAGATGGCAAGAGCAGTTCACCTGTACACTGACCGTGACAGCGCCTCTTCAGGTGTGTGATCTCCAGCTGCAGGCCAGTCAGCATGGCCAGGTGCTCCTGCTTCAGGAAGGTGATGCCTCTCTCCACACTGGCCACCTGCTGCTCGAGCCTCCCGGCATCCATGGCCGAACCCCTGCAGAACCTGTGCACAGATGTTGATGGCTGGTTTGTCTTTGGATTGGCTGCAAGATTTATTACCACAGCTGTTTATATTAGTGTCGCAGTTTCAATGCTGGCATTGAGTAATACTTGCAAGCGAACACTTAAAATAAGATTATATCACTCAATGATATCCATTAGTAATTATGCATTTTTCTTCATGCAATATAGCATAACTGGTGTTATATTACAATGCTTTTCTACATCATTTAAGGGTTTTTAATGCATTTCTATGCATCTGCTTCTTGGGTGATTTGACAGTAGCCTGCTCTTATTTAATATTATCAGTTTTATGAGCTTTCTCATTTCTGCACGTTTACTCAGTCTCTCATTTATCTCCATCACTGGCTGTGGCCTACCGTGATACTGAAGCGATATCCTCTCCAAAGCGTCTGTCATGGATCTCCGTATAGATTTGGCTCTTTATTTCCCGTCCTTGATGGAGCAGAAACGCAGAAAACAAAAGGCCCGTGCAAAGCGATCAGTCTGCAAAAGCGCTCGCTTGTTTTCTTCTCCGGGACGAGACGAATGAATGAATCCTACTGCAGGCTGAGTCGAAACAACCTCCTCGTAACCTTCTGGTTATTGGCTATGTGCAGCGCGGTGATGTATTCACAACAAAAGCACCACGGAGTGTGAGGTTGTCGGTGCCACGGAGCAGCACCAGGAGGAGGAGGAGCTTCCTGAAATGTAACCCGCTCTAAATGCCTCAAAATTCACCAATAAGCCCACAACAGTTCATCTTTACTGCAACGTGAACAGAGTCAGAAGTGTATTTTGCTTATATGACAGCAACCCGTGCTTCATACAAGGATAGAAAAAACTGTTTCACAAAAAATTCCAATCAGCAGCATTTTCTGTATTAGATTATTTCTTCTATGTTCTGTTTTTATTGTCTTACATATCCAGTAAAATTTATTTATTTTACTCATTTAATCAATTTACCTTATTTAATTTACAGTTATGGTAAAAAGAAAGTATGCCCTTTTTATTCTTTGTTAGAAATAAATATGGTTCTTAGTATTTACCTTAAAATTAGATACATTAGGTAAATACACCATCATATGAACAGCAAAAAAGGTGCTGATTAACTGATCATCGGCAGGTGGGAGGACCTCTGTAAAAGCAGATGTCAACATTCCTCCAAAAATGATGTGAGAGACGGATGAAGTCATACAGGAAAAGATTACTTCAAGTTATTGCTGGTATGGAGCTTCTACAAGAGACTGAATGGGCTGGTGTACTTTTGTTTTTTGTAAGACCTTATTTTCAATGACAAGGAAATTAAAATTAAAATTTGTAATATGTTTTGTGAAGTGTTGGTAAAGAAAGAAATTAAAGAACCTAAAAAGTCCCTATTTTCTGATCTGTTCCTTTGATGTGGACAACATCCCGAACTGAATGAAAATAATTATATCTCTTTTAAAAGCTTGGACCAAAAAAAGATGGAAAATATATATTCTGTTTAAAATTACTGTAAAGTTTCTCATTCGTGCAGATTCAGAATACTTTCCTTTTGTGTAACTCTGAATCTTTCAAAAATGATCTAAAATACAAAACAAAAAACAGCATTTGCTTTGGCAGGTGATGTTTTGTCTGACAAAGAGAAGTAACCAGTAACTGTTGCTTTAGCTAAGTCAATGTTTGCCTCTGAAATTAAAAGGAGGTAGCAGTTATATGAATATTACATATACAAAAACTGAAATAAAATTTAAGTCCACAATCAGTCACACATTTAAAGAAGTTGTCCAAAGAAAGCATTTATTATGTGCGTTGTCATTTTCACAGACCAAGATGAACCACAATGATCTTCTTCTTTTGGCTGCTCAGTGTCTCCTCTTAACCAAGCTTCAACAACTCTTTCTTATATCTCAATGGTATACCTCATCATGTTTATCCAGCTTTAGGTCCTACGGTTCTGCATATAATCTTTGTAAAAAACCACAAAGGTGTTAATTTTAATATCTTTTCTGACAAATAAAAACAAAAAAGCCTTGAACCAGTTCAGCTGTTTTGTTTAAAATGACTAAAATATGATTGATCAACACTTCTAATAAACATATAGTATATTTATAAATGAAAGTATGAACTTATTTTCTATTTAACATTAACAGTTTTTATTCTGTTATAATCGTCTTAATCCCACACAATACAAATATCATCAGCTAAAAGTCTGATTAATGATAATACTTAGAATACGTTATTTTCCAGTAAGCCAAAAGCCTCTGTTAAGTTTAGGTAACTTTTTTTCTGTAGAGTTTTGCAACATAATGGTTATAGAAGACACTCTTGATATCTGTGCAGAATAACCTGGCCATAAATGCATTTTTTGGGGCAGGTGCAGCAGGGGAATTGTTGTCATCTGTTTCCTGTGAAATGGTTGACAAGGCTCGAACTCTTCTGGCTGCATTTCTCGTCCATGCTGGGGAGGGAAACCGGCTTACTGTGCAGGGAGACCTCGTAGTAGGGACAGACTTTCAGGTGAGCAGATATAGGAGGGATGTCAGCCATATGCCACGAATCCACTGAGGAGAAGAGATGACTGAACTCCCACACCTGAAGAGAAACCAAAACAGAGTCAGGAGAAGACCAAAGGAGGAATAATTGCCATAGTATGTGATGAACTAGCTGGCTTTGTTTCTATATCTCACAAGCTTGGCTCTCCACTTGGTTCTCCCGTGTGAGTAGGTTTTCTTCTCCCAGCGGAAGGTGACCATCCCTCTCTCCTTCAGCAGAGTGGAGCACACCTGCCTCATGAGGCGGGACACCAGAGCCAGCTGGAAGAGGGACAGGCTGTCCAGGAAACTGGCCATGTGGCACAGCACCTCGTAGGGAAGAGAGCCCAAAGAGCCCCCTCTTCCTTCTGAGCTCGTGGGTGAATTGTCACCTACTAATCCTTCGAATGTTGGACGCAAGTTAAAACTCCTCAGCTCCTTACTGTACGGGAGGGAAAAAGGAGAGTGGGTGGAGTTAAAACTAAAATAAAGGAGGAGCATATGCAATAAAATCTTCCCTTTGCTGCACTCACTATGCTCAATGTTTAAGACATTAAGAGACTATTTTCATTAACAAATGAATCCTTGTGGATTTATATGAGTTGTGCTCACTTGTATGTGACGGTAGCTTTATGTGTGGAAGGATGAAACCTCCTCTGACTATAGGTGCACCCCAGATACGCGAGTGGACACCGCTGCTCGAACCAACCGCTCAGACATGTGTGGATGTCACAGTGCACATTCCTGGAAAAAGAACATGGCAGTTTATACATTCATAGCACACAACCAGGGCCATTCATACACATTTTTTTTTGTTTTTTGCAGGTTGTGTCTAAAAATAAAAAGACAAAAATGCGCTCATCCACAGTTGCTTCCAGTGAGAGCTTAACACTTATTACTTTAATGCTGAGGGCAGATTTTGCACAGACACCTGACATGTGTGGCGAACTCTCGTCGGTGGAAGGTGTGACCGCAGAGGAAGGTGAAGACACAGCTGGCTCTGTTGTGTCTGCTGTTCACACTCTCCGCTTGCAGCTGCAGGTGAAGCTTCAGCGGTCTGTCCACCATCACCTCAGCCAGGGTGGTCTTCCCTTTGAAAGGAGCTGAGCGAAACGAATATGTCTGCGTTCCCACGTCAATGTAGAGCCCGTCGTATGCTTTCGACTCGCTGATCTGCAGGGAGGGAAACCAGTCAGTTGCAATACCCGATCAACTATAAACCATATAAAGGTTTTCAGACTTTCCACTTTTTTTCCTGAACTGCTTGTGTGCTTGAGCATGTTATACCTTGTGACCCATGACCTCTTCCTCTGCATAGCCCAGCAGCGTGGCTGCTGCTTCATCAGTGAGCCACTCATCTTCTTTGACTCCGAGGTCCGATGTGTCCACACCGCGAGGTTCACTTTGAACCCGTGCGGCCGTGTCGTATAGATGAACACGTCGCCTGTAGTGATAGCTGTCAGGGACCTGTGAGGAAGACAAACATCAAGCGAGTACAGTGAACAGAGAACCTTTTGTGCTTTCTGATCCTGGTGGATATTTTAAAGCCAGAATGGTCAACAGCAGAGGCTAAATAACTGTTTTCTTTCTGTTTAAAAGGCTACTAAAAGTTCAAATGTCAGCTTTAATCTCATTGGTAAGATTGCACATATAGACACAGATCGCTGCTTCAGCTGTGAGAGTCTCACTAGTTTGAAGTGGGTGGAACTCATTTCTACTGAACACCAATTATGAGCACTTGAATCAAATGCAGTAAGCCACTTTAGTTTGGTGATGAAAAGTTCAGTTATTTTACTCACACTACAACTCATGGCTGTATCTCTGCTTACTATATATTATGTGACAATGCCTCTACAGTCCGTTTTATCTAAAAGTTAAAGCTTCCAGCAGGTTAAAGGACCATAATGGTGCATTTATAAGCTGCTCAGCGTATATTCAGTGAGACAAAACGTGTGACGCCTCAGTACGAAGAAGAGGGAAACTTTGGAGATGGAACACACAGAGACATGTCAAATATCCAATATTCATTTTGTGCTTCTGTAAGTTAAAATAAAGCACTTTAGAAGTATGAAGTTTGTGCTATAACTGAACAACATCTGTAACATCTGTTTCTTCTGCACACCAGGATCTTTCACTGCTGTACAGAGAAAACCCTGTCATGCTGCTCAACCCTGGAGGGCTGGCACAGGATACAATACATCACAGAGGGCAGGTAATGCTATTAAGTCATTTTACAGGACACTGACATGATATTTTTTTTCTTACTTATGTGTTGTCCCATTAGCTTCCACCCCAGCAGTAGTGGGGATAATGTGATTTTGTCCATAAAAGTAATTTAAAGCAAAAAACGTAAAAAGTATCCCTCAAACGATTATCAAAGTTAATACTAGCATAAATATGATTATTGTAAGTATAATAAACCAGGAGAGCGAAACTTTTTTTTAAGCAAATTAAGTCATATCACTGGTCTACATGTATTTATAAAGCAGTTTGTCTTCACACCGAACGCGATAGAGGCGGCCAGAGCGTCAGGTTTACATGTAAAGTCAATGGAAAAGCGCGATGACAGCGTACCGCGTCTGGCGCGTTTGACTCGCGAAAAAAAAAAACACCAAGTCAGTTTTTGTGTTGCATTTTGTGCATACGCGCATATCGCGTCAACCGCTCGACTTGGAAAAATCTGAACTTTAGCGTCAAATCGCGCCGCGACAACCAATCAGGAGCCTGGTGACGTGACTCTGACCTGGGTCAAAGGGGCAGATCCAGCCAAAGCCCTTCATTCTTCATTCAGTATGGAGGAAAAGCTCATCAGAGCCGTGGCTAATTATCCAGAGCTATATGATGCTAGCTACTACTTCTACCGAGACAGGAATAAAAAGGACCTAGCTTGGAGGCACATAAGTGAGGAGATCGGGCAACCTGGTAAGTTCATTCATTCTTCTTTTTAATTTTCAGACTGACCCGATGAAGCCGCGCAAAAGCTAGCAAGCCCGCCTACTGTCCCGCTATTTTCCCACTGATATAGAAATACCTTTCCGCTAACAAGATAATGTGTTTATTCAGAGGACATCTGCAGGAGAAAGTGGAATAGCCTCAGGGACACGTATAATAAGGAGAAGAGGAGTGGGTCTGCAGCAGGATCGGGGAGGAGATGGAAGTTCTTCGCGGTCATGGGGTTTCTGGACCCCTTCCTCACCCCGCGGGAGACAAGTGGGAATTTGGTGCGGACCGTGGAGAACTTCCCCCCCGAGGACCAGGGACAGCCCGGAGAGGCAGCAGGGGAGTGTCAGTCAGAAGGTATGTTTACATTGAGTTAATGTAGGCAGTTAATTTATGCGTGTTGTCATACAGGAATATATTTTGTTTATTAATAAACAGTATACAGTGGTCCTGCTGTTCATCCGTCACTGCCTCGCCTTTTCGCTGATTTTTTTTTTTTTTGCATCGTACAGCATTGCATTCTGCAGCCTGATTGACAAATCTCCTCCGTGTCTTCTGCGCTTGCCAAACTTATCATGTTTGGTTTCTATAACCATCACGTCCAATAGAAAAAACAGCACAAAAACACTCATAACTATGACCCTCATTCGGAAATACACACCTGCACCGCCAGGGAAAAAGGCGCACAAAAGTGGCGCCTTGGAAAAAGCGCGGCATAATACTTTTACGTTTTAAAATCGACAAAGGTTTGCACTTTGAGAATCAACTTGTGAGAACTGTGACTACTGTTCATGTGCTGCAATACATGAGAGACCACTCTATATAATTTCTCTATGACTATTGTCTTCAACCTGTTAACATTTAATATTGTCTTGATAGAGTCAACTGATTCTACAGCAGAGTCATCCCCTGTTGCTTCTCCTGGCTCCCCAGTCCCTGGTCCCTCCACTCCTGCTGCTGCACCCACAGGCATGTACTAAATATCTATAACCAATCTGTTTATATCCTGGTTTTTTTTTGTGTTTTTTTTCTTCAATTTTGAAAATGAAAATCTAGTAGCAGCCTTCTCATTACTTTGTCTTTTTGTGCTGTGTTTTACAGGCCCACAGAGGAGGACAGCTCGAAGGCGGTTGAGGGACAGGTCCCAGGACGGTCCATCGGCGGTGGAGCTGGCCATCCTGGAGTCCCTAAAGAGGCCACGCCCATCTCCAACAGAACATTTTCTCCTCAGCCTTGTTCCTGCTCTGGAGAGCATGCCGCCTCAGACACGAGAATTCGTGAAATTTCAAATATATAAATTAGTTTTTGAAAACAGCACAGCTGTGTTAAATTTGGAAACATTGGACCCTAATGATCAGTAGTTTTCTGATGAGGCAGCAGCTCTCCAGGGCAGAAACAATGTTGTTATTTTTCTCCTCCTTCTCCCTGAGGCTCTTCCACTCCAAGCTGGGTCCTTTTTATTCCTGTCTCTCTGTAAATAGTTAAATTTTATATATTTATGTTTAATGTTTTTGTTAGTGAATTTATATATTTTTTCCAATAAACATTTGTAATGACTAATGTCTCTGTTCTACTACACAGCAAATGTTGACACACGACTTGACACAAGTAGAATTTATTTCATATTATACTAATGACAAAATATACCAATACAGTGTGATGCAAAAGTTTGGGCAACCTTGTTAAAAGTAATTATTTTCCTGTACAAATTGTTGGTTGTCACAATAAAAATTGTTAGTTAAGTATATCATATAGGAGACACACACAGTGATATTTGAGAAGTGAAATGAAGTTCACTGGGTTTACAGAAAGTGTGCAATAACTGTTTAAATCAAGCAGGTGCATAAATTGGCAACACAAAAAAAGAGAAATGAAATAAATACACTCAACAAAAATATAAACGCAACACCTTTGT
>NW_005187427.1:4736165-4759859 GCF_000239375.1 Pundamilia nyererei | reverse complement strand
GGAGCAGTAACAAAGGTGTTGCGTTTATATTTTTGTTGAGTGTATTTAGTGTATATCAATGTGTGTGTCTCCTATATGATATATGCAAGTGACATTTTTCATTGTAACAGCGATTCATACAGGAAAATGACTATTAATAAGGTTGCTCAAACTTTTGCATCACACTGTATATAGGAACATAGTGAAGACAAGTTACTTAAGAGAGTAAAAAGAGGTTAGTTTGTTTTGGAGTAGAGCTCCATTTATTAAGAAAAATTGAAAAAGACAAGAACACTCTTTAGAGGTTTGTGGGTGGCTCTTAAAAGAGCCGTTGTGGGGAAGTCACTCGGACTTCAAACAGGCTACTCCTTTGGTTGCTAAGACACAGCTCCTTACGCTGAGAAGTGGGCCATGAATTTCTCCCTCACCAGGACAGCCTCTCTGGAGGAGTTGTTTGCTGCTACACGACCCAGGCCTTGCAACGGCTCCACCACAGCAGGTGCCACACCCCTCACAGCAGGTGCCCCTCTCTCATTCAAACAGTGCAGAAAATTGTGGAGAACACACGTTGCCTTCACACACTTCTCCGCAATTTCAGGACGGAGCTCCATTGAGCGCCGATACAACCTCTACTGTGAGGAGAGGACACTGAAGGCACCCTCCACTCTCATCCTGGCCCTGGAGTGGAGGTTCTTCTCTAGAGGGAGGAGGCGTCCAGGGAAAGGCCTCATGAGCTCACGCCACAGCGGGAACGCTTCATCAGCCACAAAGACATGGGGCTGGGCTCCACGGTGTTCTCCACCAGGTAGAGGCTGGTCAGGAGGCAGAGTCCCAGCCCGAAGAGCCTGACCAAAGGTGGAGTTGGCCAGAATACCACCGGGTCCTCCCGTACCCCCCAACATCAATAACGCGGAAGCGATACCTTGCATCCACAACTGCAAGGAGAACCATCCGGAGCTCCACAGCAGAGAGGGAAGTTCCAGCGCTGCTGGGATCCCTCTCTGCTGTGGACCGCCAGTCTCCAGGTGAAGGCACAGCCATGAAATCATCCACTAGACAGTCCCAGATGGCCGTTGCTACCTGGGGGATGATCTGGCTCACCGTGGAGACACCAACTCGAAAACTGAACGCGATGGTCCTGAAGGAGTCCCCGGTGGCAAGGAACCTGGACAAAATTGCTTAAAATTAGTGTTATACTGCAGTTACAAATACATTATTGAAATTCCAAAACACTTTTGTGATGTCAGATTTAAATTACAAAACATAAATCTTACATAAAACATTTTGTAATTATAATGATAATTACATAATGTATATTAGATATAATCTAAAACAGTCTGCGGGGATTATATAGAAATATTCAACTATCCCAGAATTAAACCTGGTCTAAATAAAAAAAAGGAGTTAGTATCACTACAAAGGTTAACTCACAGTGGTCCTCATACCAGTTTGCTATCAGCAAACACCGAGAGCATATATTGATATGACACCACAGCCGTGCTATCATTGTAAACACTGATAACAGCATAAATCGAATTAAATCGGGACTTGATGAGACCTTTCGAGTATCACTAGAAATATTATACACAGTCGTCTCTGTACCACAGTTTGCTTTCAGTAAACACCGATGCATTCACTGTTAGCATAGCACACCCATGTTAGCAGTGTATAAACGGATGGTTTAGCATATATTAGCACAGGTATCAATAAAGGACTAAGTATTAAACACTTTTACTAACTTCAAGCAGATGGACAGGCGCTCTGCAGGTAGGATTGAGCGCCTGTAGTTGGTGTCTAGGCGGAGATTCTGGGACTGACGCGGGAAAGCAGGTCCTCAAACTGGCGAGTGAAAGACGTGGTATCGCTGGAATCGGCCGTCATCCAGGCGCAGCTCCTGGAGCAAATGGTGAAACTCACCAAACTGCTCACGCCTCTGGAGGACCTGATGGACCCAGGTACGGCGAGGACGTATTTTACGCCGCTGCACTGCTCTCCACAGTACATAGAGAAGGGAGACTCTCCAAGCTCTAGCTCGACAGCTGCCATCTTGCAAAGATACTGTCTGGCACAACTTCCTCCCACATTTCCGGTTCACGCGCATCAAAATATGCAATTTTGAGGCGCAGGCGCGATGGCTTTTTCTTGGACACGTGTTGAGGTGCGAATGTGCACGAGTCAAATTAGGGGCGTTTGGGGCGTTTTCGCTCGTGTCTATCCGGTTGTTCAGTCTGACGTCACTAGCCGTGTCTGGGTCTAAACTCCGCTGCAGGTCCATATATCAAACGATCACTGTGGCATTACTGAGAGTTGAAAAACTGTCTAAAGTCTTTCATCTTTAATAAAATGATCAGCGTTCTGCTCTACCAGGTGTAACAATTGAGTTTAACATCCAGGCATCCATGAAAACGGAATTTATGACATTTAACGGAGTTAGAAGTTAGCAGGGAGTTAGCTCGCTAGCTTCTATCTAAATACAATATAGCATGTCCTGACTGCTGGGTTTTGGAAACAAATTA
This sequence comes from Pundamilia nyererei, assembly GCF_000239375.1. Classification (NCBI taxonomy): domain Eukaryota; kingdom Metazoa; phylum Chordata; class Actinopteri; order Cichliformes; family Cichlidae; genus Pundamilia; species Pundamilia nyererei. The sequence continues at coordinate 4,757,364 of NW_005187427.1, read as the reverse complement.
AAACGTACAGCTTTCTTATCACTTCCAGCATAAATGAAGACAGAAAACTAAACAGCAGTGACGTTTGTAGGGTTACTGAAGTTGGGCTAGCTGGTATATAATGATGTGCTACGTGACCGCTAGCGACATAGCTATGTTAGCATAATATAAACAAGCTAACTTTTTTTTCCACTCGATAAAAGTTAACGTGAGTTTTCTCGGTGGTCAGAAACAAATGTAGTCGCATGGCAGGATGCTGTAAAAGGACCAAACTTCAGCCAGGAGAACAACTGAGATAATCCATCCACAACACGAGGTTAGTCATTCATATACTGCTGCATGGACTGGGCTGTAGTTACATCCTAAGGTTTTAAAAACTGAGCTTAAATAAATGATTAGCGGTAATAAAAGCCGAGGGAGGTCAACAGTGATCACTGACTGTTTTAGGAGCTTTTTGAGATCAAATAGAAGAAAATACATAACATTAAACATGTTAGCAACACAAAAGCCATATTAAACGCAGACTACTTTAGACCCGGAAGTAGGATTCGTCGCGTCATCACTGAACAACCGGATTGCGTTTGGTGTGAACACACTGTTGATTTTAACAGTAGTTTTATGGGACCTTTTAGCTACAGCTACTTATCGATCAATTAATAGTGAGTCTCAAATCAAACAGACTCTGGACTCAGTTAACAATTATCAGTTTGTTAAACAGTAACTTATGTTGCTGCAGCCCAAGAGAAGGGTTTTATTTATCTCCCCAGTCTATGCTTAGCTTTGAAGCCACACCCACAAATATTATATAAAATCAATTAGCCAAGTTTTGAAAGATTCACTTTGTTAGTGGGGTTTTGGACACATGTAACCACTAACTATATTATATATTATATACCATTAATATTTGAACATGTGACAATTGTTCCAGTCAAAATGAAGACTGGTCTGCAACCATCTGGCAACCACTGGTGAATTACCAGCCAGTTGGCAAAGATTTGTAATTGCTTTGGTCGCTAATGTATTATTATGGTATTAGTTTGAATTGAAGTGATGGAGTTGTCTTCAAACACCGTCCAGCTACTCACTTTAAAAAGTATGACACAAATCAGAAATGGAGACTGTAATTTAAAGTTCTTTTGTTGATTTTGACCTCTTTTCTCAGAAGTTTAAGCGAGTAAGTTGAAATTTAGAAGTTTTAGAAATTTTGAATGCAGTTTTTTGTGGGACAAAGAAGCTTCCATAGCAATAAGAAACCTCAGTAAATACTATATATTTCTTTTTTCCTGCAAACCTCAGCTTTGAGTGTTGGATACTTGGTAATAAGTCTGTTTGGATTTTAACATTGTTGAGTGCAATTTGTCTTTGGTTGGAGCTTTTAGCAGCTGTTATTTGTGCTTCACTCTTAACGTTTTCATTTTCCACTTCCTGCTCTTAGTTAAAACCCAAAATCAGATGTAAAAGGAGCTCTTAAAGTCTAGTTTAGATTTTGGACTGTTTAGAACTGGTCTGAATGGTCATACACGGATGGAAATGACGTCCTAGTGGCGTCTATCCATCTATCCTCAAAACCTTGAATTTTGCACATGAAAAATGAGAGACGTAGTAGCAATTCTTTTCTTTTTTTTTAAGTAAGGCAACAGTGGCACTTAAACATCCTGTTCTGTCCTATTTCTGTTTTACAATAAAAATAAATGAATGTAGTTTCATCACCTTGAATGAGCGCAGTGTCTGGACTGGAATAGGCTCCAAGCTGCCGTACACAAAGTCTTTCTCCCTTGGAGTACAGGCCTCGATTTGTCCAAAGGCTAGCAGCATGCGACCATGATGCACCACGTACATGTTGTACTCCTGTGGTGTGAGTTCCTGCCCCAAACGGTCCAGCACTCCCTCCTGCCATGGGGCCATCCCGGTCTTACTGGTGTCCACTGGGGGACAGTTTTTGGCAGCAGAGCTGTCATTCTCTGCGTCCTGCCTCTCAGTCCCTTTTGGATTTCTGCCACTCTGAGTTTTTCCCTTGTCACCAACGTTTGGGTTTTGTTTGGGGTTGTTCAGATTTTCCTGAGCGGCCTCACAGCCGCCTCTGTCCATGCTGAACATCATCTCGAACAGGTCATATTTATCTTTGTTGATGCCTGAACCTTGCACAGCACTGTTTGGTACAGTCTGTTCAGCACCACTATGCTCACAGGAGGTGTTTTTAGGAAGACCTGGAGAGAAAAAATAAATGAAATACACTTTTCAAAGAGAGAAACTGAACTTTACTGAGTTTCAAAAACATTCAAAAACAGTTGAAGATGTTTTAGTTTAATCCAGAAATATTCTGTGCTGATAGAAGTGTTAAGGATTTATTTATCACAAATCTATTTTTAGAGTACCTGAAACATGATTTTAATCTCACAAAATTCAATTAATTTTTAATCTCTCATGGGTTTTAGGTTTTCAGTAACTCTTAGGCAGATTTTGTTAGGGAAAGCATCTTTTGAAAAGCACCACTATTACCCACCATCACTGGTATCTTCGATTACGACACCATTGACTACTCCACCAGCTGCTGCTTCCTCTTTCATCTCATCATTTATTTCCTCCTCTTCCTCCTCTGTCAGCTCCGGATAGAGCGGCTTCATTTTTAGGCGGCTGTAAAGGTCTTTTTGATCGATTATGGCCATGGCAAGGTCCAGAGCCTCCTCCTGTCCCTCACTTTCTTTCACCAAGTTGTCCTGCAGGGCTTTGTGGCTGTGTGGGTTTGTGTCATCGGTCGGCCAACGGAGCCACTCCATGGTGCAGCACACCACGCTGGCCGGGCACACCTGGAGGTGGGATGCCCGTGAGGAGCGAGGCAGCTGAACAGGGCATCCGTACGCAGCATTGATGCAGGGCACCCTCACATTAGGGCAGAGCAGCAGGTGATCCTCTTCTTTGCACAGGTGGAAGAGGGCGCCACAGTGCAGACGGCAGGGGGTGACCGCACAGCACACAGAGGCCTCCACCCGAGCCCTGCAGCGGCGGCTGTAGCAGGAATCACAGTGGATGTGCTGCTGCATCCTGGAGGCCCGAGAACGCCGACTCTGATTTGGATCAGGAAAAAACCCAGAATGATTCAGTGATGACAAGATGTTTACAATATATGAAAATATGGCTCATTAAAGGTGCAATATGTGAAATTCCCTGGAATAAAGGGATGCTTCAGAACTCTATGTTGGTCTGGCATCATAGGCATAACCTGTTTGCACTGCTTCTTGCTCTCATTTTAGCTCTCAATTTAGTCTTTAGATACAAACTGATAGCATGTGCTATTAGCATGCAAACTTTGGTGGATATCTCTACAACACAATACACATGATCTGTTGTTTCATAATCTGTTGTTAATTTAATAATATTTGAATCGTTTTTTTAAATAAACCTTATTTTGAAGAATACCACAAAAGGAGTAGGACATCACATGGATTAGGATACTTAGAGAAAGATATATGACAACCAACAAGACGAGACAGAGCAGGTAAAGAGAATAGGTGTGGTGTGAATGTGAGAGTGTGTGTTGAGTGTGAGGGTCCTCATTTCTCTTCAGTCCAAAATAAATGCACTTAGGATGGGTGAAAAAAGGGAATATAACAGTAATAATGATTGTAAAACTACTACAGAGACAGTCAGTCAGAGACTATACTCAGAGGATAGCTCTGGCACAAAAGGTCACTGAGGTCAAGAGTGATGGTTTGTAAGTGGAAATCTTTTCTATGGTGCGCATAATGCAGGAATTACAACTGTTACAAGTCCAGTTTCAGAGCTCTGGTTCACCCCCAGACCTGATCGGAGTCGGGGGACAGCCTCCTTACAGTATAAGTGGTTTGTTGATCATATTAAACTCAGAGGATCAGAGAATTTAACAATGAAAAGAGTGATGGGGGTTATCTCAGTTAGACTATATAGTTACTATATTCAAAAGGGGGTAGCTTGGAAAGGTGGGGAGTTCAAGTTACATGCATGCATGATTATTTCCATTATCTTTAAGATACAACAATGATAATATCATAATAATACATAGATCTATTAGAGCTAGGCAATGGGGTTGTCTAGTCTTGATAGTACAATAGTAATAACACTGTCCTTAATACCACACATAAGTCATTATAATAATGAGTGGAGGACAGTGGGATATCAGAAAATAGCATTAGCAGTGAATTATCTACATTATTCTGTATCTGAGTAGACATATGTATATATGAGATGGAAGCAGGTTTGTCCATTGGTTTAAATAATCTTTAAAACCAATAATCTTACATACTCCACCTTTAAAGCTCTATGAGCTTCAATCTTTAATTCAGATAAAGTCTGACTCACCATATTAACGGGACTTCAGCTGGTTTTCTAACTCTGCAAGAAGAAAATACAAAGCAAATGTATATGATTGACATTTCTGTCAAGCATGATATGACATGATATGACCTTTCTGTGACATCATCCCAACACTGAATAATATAGGCCACATTTAATCCACATGCAATCCATCATCACTGGTCACGTACAGTATATCAGATTGTTAAAGACAAGTAAACAAAGAAAAATGAACAAAACCGAAGCTCATATGTTGCCATAAACCATTAAAATTTTTTACTTAGTTCATCTCGCACTCATTCAAACCCACAAATTTGTTTCTGTACATTTGTCTGCATAAAAGGGTGAAAAACTCCAAAGTCACACAACAGAATCCTTTGGAGAGTTCATGCTTCTCAGTCTGGTTGCTGCCAGGATGTGTCAGAGGTGTTCAAACAAAACATATTACTACCCTTTTGCACGACTTGAGAATCTAAATGTTTTCTAAACCTCTTGTCCGATCCCGAGCTGCAGAGGGGAAGTTGTAACTGGAATCTATCAAGAAATCGGTACAGACAGAGAAAGCAGAGCAACCTCTCGATTCAAACCTAGAACGACAGTCTGTGAAGCAACAGTCCTAACCGCTGCACCACCATGCCATCCTGACCGGACATGGTTTTAAAAACTGAAGGAACATCTGCAAAAAAAATATTGTGAAAGTCAAAACAGTTTCCCACTGTTTTGCTTTCCTGTTCAGTAACAAGTAGACTCTGACAATAATGACCTAAAACAGGCAAAACAAGCAGGCAAATAAGTTCTGGGCAGCATTTCTACACTGATGCAGCAGCTTTTGCACTAAGCGTAAAACAAATGTCACTTGGCTCTGGTGCAGTTTTAAAGACACCCAGAACGAGCTATGGCCTGTGTGGCTGTAAATCTCGACACGTACAAGTCAGACGAGCACTTAGATCAGCTGAAATATTTCACTTCTCCACTTTTATCACTTGTTCGAGCAGTTTCACTGGAATCCTTTCAAATTAGAGATGAAACCAGGTAATCTCAGAGAATTTCAGCACATTCACAATGGAGTCAAACCGTCTCGACGAATACCTTACCGGTTGGACAGCACGGACGAGTTGTTTTTTTCTCTTTGGTTTTATAACGTTGCTTTCTGTCCCCGTGCTCTTTGAACTGGTAGGTTATAATTAGCCAAGCAGCACAAGCAGGTTCACAAGTAGAAATAACTCCGTGCTCAGCTTCTCAACATTGCTGCAGCGGGGAGCCACAGGTGCCAAACTTTATACAAGACTTCCTATCTCCGTATTCACTGCCTGAGTTTATGTGTCCGAGCACAAGTTTGTTAGTACAAGTACATTAGAACAAGTAGCTCAGCCTCTGCTGCAACAACTGCAAAATAAATTCACTTTGACAGTGTTTTGACAACACTTAAATATCCACTAGAGGACTCCGTTTGGATATTAAGCAAGAATCTGCCTCGTTTTGCTGCGCGCAGAATGAAAGTAGGCAGATTTCTGATGCAAGTGTCTGAGAAGACCAGTAACCCAAACCATGTCTCTGACCACCCGTATAAGATTTCTCAGTCAGTGCTGAGCTCTATTTATAACACACAAACACACATAACAGACACACATGGAAACACTTGGTCTTTAAAAGTACCAGAAGGAGTGCGAGGACTTTCTCTCCTTTCAAACCTCAAACCTTCTTTGGATCTTACGCCACAGGATTCTGCTGATATCCTCTGATTGTCCATTTACATGCACTGGGCTCAGTCTGATTAACAGTTTCCTTTCTGTTCGCAGGGCAGACCTGCAGCTTCAGAGACCTGGCACCAGAGGATCTGAAAAAATGGTATGATTTCATTTTTGCAGTCGTCAGATCCCCCAAAAAATTTCAAAACGCTGTTGGTTGTTTTTCCTTCAGCAGCTTTACATTTGTCACATGAGGTGTGTTATGTTTGTCATCTCTCCATTGAACACATATGTTGTTTGCCGAAATCTTTTTTAAACCTGTCTTGTTATACATCTATTGTTTCTACTTTTAAAAATTGACAAAAGAAGCTGGCTTAGTAAGACCTCCTGAAAAATCAGTCTGGTCTCTCTTAGTTTTTCCAAATCAGAGTGATCGTTCTTGGGCATCCAACATGCAAAAGCATGTCCAGTATGATTGTGCAACAGCACAGATTTTTCTATGATATCACTTTGTAGCTCAAGACGGGATAGTCAGTCAATGTAGCAGCCAACACGATGTGCAGAAAGAAAGTCAGGTTAGAAACAGAACGTGCGACATTGACTCCTTCTTCACCTAATTCTTCTACATATTTCAGCTTTAATGAGTTGTGTTTTAATGTCTTGTGTTGCTTTTTGAGTAAGTCATCATTCTTACACGGCTGGCTCCTCCTGTTTATTTTCTCATTCAAATCAGAGTCACCGTTCTCGGGCCTCCAAGGTGCGCCACCACATCCACTGTGATTCCTGCTACAGCCGCCGCTGCAGGGCTCGGGTAGAGGCCTCTGTGTGCTGCGCAGTCATCCCCTGCCGTCTGCTCTGTGGCGCTCTCTTCCACCTGTGCAAAGAAGAGGATCACCTGCTGCTCTGCCCTAATGTGAGGGTGCCCTGCATCAACGCTGAGTACGGCTGCCCGATCCAATTGCCTCGCTCTTCACGGGCAGCTCACCTCCAGGTGTGCCCGGCCAGCGTGGTGTGCTGCTCCATGGAGTGGAACCGCTGGCCAGCCAATGACGCCCACTCCTTCCCAAACATGGAGCTGCATGAAAACCTGCTCAGAGAAAGAGCGCAGGGAAGGTGTCTGGACCTGGCCTTGGCTCTGAAAGACCAGGACTGCCTCTTTCACTCCATGAAGATGAAGAAACTGTTCCCAGAGCTGATCCAGTGTGTGGAGGAGGAGGAGAGGGAGGAAAGGAGGATGGAGGAGGAGAGAAGGAAGGAAAAGGAGAGGAAGAAAAAGGCCATGTTGGAGAAGGAGGCAGCAGAAAGGGCAGCTGCAAAACAAGCCAGTGAGCTCGCCTGGGCCTCTTTTAACACGTACAATTTGAATGATAATACCCCTGATGACAAAGAAGAAGAAGAAGAAGAAGATGAGGAGGAAGAGGTTCAGGTCCAATATGAGCAGGGGCTTACACAGGAAGAAAGAGAGGCTCTTGCAAGGGCATCAGGAATAGAGGCTGATCATCTTGAAAATTACAGCGCCTGGGAGCGAATGTTCAGCATGGAGATGGGTGGATGCAGGGAAACTGAGGGGACAGCTGTGGCAGGAAGGGGACGGGGACTGGCTAAAGGGAGGGGGAAAGGCTTGAGCACCGTTATGGAAGAAGATAAAGCAGATACCTGTGGAGGTGCAACATCATCAAACACCTGCAAACTGCTGACCAGCACTCTGAACAAGAAGAAGTTTACATATGAGCGCCTGGAGCCAATGAAGATCATCACTGTGCGCACTTTCAAAGTCCCGACCAGCTTTTCTGCCAAGCAGAGCCGCATCCGCAACCCAGGTTTTTACAAAAGAGAGAGCAAAGCTGTGGATACCAGTGACCTGGGGGTGGCACTAGAGGCAATGCCAGTGTGGGAGGAAGTTCAGGTGAGGCAAAGAAATTGAACCTCCTTGTAGACTTTTTGTAAAATTGTCCTTTTTAGACCTGCAAAGGCTTTAAAAAAGTCACTAAGGTCCAGCAGAAACAAGCAGTGAACACAGCAACGATTCATTCAGATTCATTCATGCATTCAGACCTATCAGCAGACAGCTGCTTATTGTTCATGTAGCGATGTTGCAATTCAGTGGAGAAATATACATTTTTATATGATTATGATATAATAAATGAAATGACAAATGATATGTTTTGCTTGATTGCTTACTTGCTTTTAGCTTTATAGTTTTCAGTCTCTATTGACCCCAGAGGAATATATGTTGCATTCTGTTTCACGAGATAGTTGCTAATGCTGTGCATTTTGTAGTTTTGTTAGAGAGGTGACCCATGAATTCAGAATGGCTGAAAAGCTCTGTAGACAAGTCCAGTAAAGGATTTCCACAGACTCAATACCTCCTTTTGCATTACTCATAATGAGTTTAAGACTTTCCATGTGCATTAGTTCTTCCTGCGCTCCCATCCACAGTCCTAAGACGTGTATGTCAAAGTAATTAAACATTATAAATGATTCAGCAACCTCATAGAGCTGAATCATTGTCCTGAATTGTAAGGTCACCTTACAACAAAATGCAACAATAATAATATTAAAAGAGATTTAAAAGCCAGGAATAATATGATTGTAAAACATATAAAGCATGATGGTTACAGCTGACACCCTGATGAAAACAGTCTAGCTGATGAAGGTGAATGGTAATAAGTTTGAAGCGAGAAGACGTCAGGAGAGGAGCTGAAGCTGAGTGTAGGCCAGTGATGGGGTGTACGCATGAAGGACATCTGAAAGAGATAGATAGATAGATGGGCTTGGATTTTTACTGGAGTTCTTTCAGGTCATTTACAAAAATGTATCTCTATTTTCATTTTTATTTTCTTCGGTAGGTTTTAGTGCTGGGACACATGCAAAAATTATAAAATAAACCACTTAAGTTGGTTATCTAAGAGGAGAGTGTGGCTTTGCTGCAGGACAATATCAGAAAGAACTGTTGGTTTTTTTTTTTTGTTGTTGTTGTTGTTTTTTAGGGCTTTTAATTTCTTTTTACATTTTATAAGCCGACAGTGTGAGTGAAAAAACTTCTTTCATGTTCTTGAGCAGGAATATATCTTTCTTGTACCTTCTTAGACTGTATTTTAAATCCTGGAGCATCACAAGCCAATGGAACAAAATGTGCAGAGAACAAATATTCATGTTTTCTCAAAGTACGGAGTAAACAAACAAGTGTTACTGTTTACTGATGACGTTTTATGTCATATTTGTCATATGTTTAATAAATGAGAGTCGTTTTTGCTTTCGTTGTTGTTTAATGCTCACCAGCTACGAAGCTCCCCGATGAAATATTCCTCTGTTGTTTGATTGGCTGCTCAGGCCTCTCTGCTGTGCTCCCTGGAGAAGGAGCTGAGGGGTCACCTCATTGCAGAAAGCGTGTGCACAGACGGTCTGTTAACAGACGAAGGCACGCAGACCTACAGCTTTCTGTCGGCTCCTTTCCGGAGAAACACTTCGCTGGCCGACCTGACGGCTGTCAAACCGCTTGAGCTGCACCTTCAGCTGCAGGTGGAGAGCGTCACCAGCCGACATCACAAGGCCAGCTCCGCCTTCACCTTCCTCTGTGGACACACCTTCCAGCGCAGAGAATATGGCAAACATTACAAGTGAGTTGTTTTTTCTTAAATATTTAGGTTTTGCATCGTTTAAAGAGATTAAGACCTGAACAAGAAATACACAAAGCAGTCACTGACTCAGAATGATGCTCTAAACCCCATCTGATACTGTGAGAGCAAAGTGATCTATTTCTAATAAAAAATGTTCTGTCGTGTGCAGGAACGTCCACAGTGATATCCAGATGTGTGTAAACGGATGGTTCGAGCAGAGATGCCCGCTCGCTTACTTGGGATGCAGCTACAGCCAGAGGAGATTTCAGCCCTCCACACACGAAGCCACCATCAGCTACAAGTGAGAGAAATCACAGAGTTCATCGAAATGTAAACAAATTTAACTGTGAGCTGAAGCGTGTTAGAGGGGTACAGGGTACACATTCTAACTGCACTGTGTCCCAGTTACATTTCTAATTCACCTTCTGAGCTTTATAAACAATAAAAAAAAATCAATTCAGAGTTGTGTAGAAAATAAAAAAGCTCTTTATACAGTCATGTGATAAAGAAAGTTTACACAGGAGTGCATAGACTCCTGTGTAAACTTTCGTGCTGGGCAGAGAGTAACTGCAATAATCTGAAAAACATTTGCAAGCAACAGTGAAGTACATTTACTAATTACGTCCTTTGTACAGATGAGTCCACAGTGGAGGTTTGGCAGAAACTAAGCAACATGTGAGCACAAACACCTCAAACTAACTTTAAAGCACGGTGGTGGAGGAGTGATGGTTTGCGCTTATTTTGTAACCAAATGACCTGAGTGCACTGCAGCCACTGACTTGAACAAACAAAACCATATCAAAGTATTCAAGAGTCAAATGTGAGCCTGGGTCATGCAACAGGGCAATGATCTCAAGTACAGGGAAAGAAAGTACTTTTGCAATGACCCCGTCCAAAAACTGATTCAAATGCTGTGGTGGGAACTTAAGAGAGCCGTGCATAACCGTGCGCCCACAAACCTCCATGACACAACATTGTAAACAAGAGTGGGCAAAGATTCCTGCACAGTGATATCAAAGTCTCATAAAGTCTTGCAGAAAATGATTACTTCACGTTATTGCTGCTAAAGATGCTTCTGAATCTGAGCTGCTGAATCGTGGCGCGTGTAGATTTTTTTCCCCACACTTCTCTTTATGTCAAAGTGAATCGTGTAAATCTGCAACAACTATTTGTAACCACTTGAGGGCAGCAGAAACACACTATCAAACTGACTAGTTAAACATTTTGCACATAGTTATCTGTTCACATATCCTGCAGATGCAGAGCACAGCTGTCATGTTTTGGCCTCTTTGAGTAATATTTTCTCCTTTTTGGATGTTTGTAGCTTCTACAAGCACACAAATACACTATCTGTAAGTTTAGCTCTTAATGCTTCACTCTTATATTTCATTGCTTGCAAGGTGTCCCTGATTTTGGTTTTGGGCTATAAAATTGAAAGCATCAAACTGAACAACGCTTCAGAACTTCAGTTAATCTTTTATTTCATCACAAGTCACACTTTTAACATCACACTGTTGTGAAAATAACAAATATGATGCATAAATTAACCTTAAAGCTACTATAACTTTTATTTTAACAATCTATAACTGAGATCAGAGTCAAAGCATTTTAATCCTCTGCAAATAAAAATCCAATACTCTTTCAAAGACCACAGTTTCGTCTGTACTTTCAGCGATGATCTAGGCTGCTTCAGACTGATTCCCACCACCTCTGTTTGCCTGGGTGACACTTCCCAGACATCCAGGAGCATGGATGCCTCCACCAGCTTTGCTTGGAGGAAGAGAGGCAGTCGAGCGGGAGGAGCGGACGACTCGCTGAGCTCTCTTCCCTACGAAGTGCTGTGCCACGTGGCCAGTTTCCTGGACAGCTTTTCCCTGTCCCAGCTGGCTATGGTGTCCCACCTCATGAGGCAGGTGTGCTCCTCTCAGCTGCAGGAGAGAGGGATGGTCACCCTCCGCTGGGAGAGGAAGACCTACTCTCATGGAGGAGCCAAGTGGAGGGTGAAGCAGAGGGTAAGATTGGAGCCACGCTAACAGGACTCACAGTAGACATAATGCGAGATATTTCATGTTTATCAGAATCAGAAAGACTTTATTTATCCCCAAGGGGCAATTAAGATTAGAAGTAAATATTAGAAATAAAGGCAAGAATACAGCATAAAAGAAGGAAGATATGAGGGACGAGTGCAAGTTTGGCTTTGAGCTGGAGGCACAAGAAACCAGATGATTGTTGATCTTGTTGTCATCATGTAGCAGGGTTGCCTTGATAGTAATCAAGTGATGCTACATTTAGTTTAGAAAACACAACGCTGACGTTTCTTACCAGGCTGTTTAATTGTTGAAGGCCAAAGAAGTAAGCTCATGCAACATTTCACAGCAAAAAGTCACTGAATGAATGCAATTTAACATCTTTGTAATCATGAGTCTTTTTTTCTGACTTCATGAATCACATAATTCATGCTGTGACCACTTGGAGCAGATTATATTAGAAATATTGACTTCACCCTAAAGAGCACCCTTATCTAAATATAATTGAAGCAACTTCAGAATAAATAAAAATGACAGATTGAATGGTTTCCCAGTTTGGAAAAGCAGAGGCCTGCAAATCACCTCATTTTTTAAACTACTGTAATAGTGACCATTCTGGACAATCAAAGCACTGAAAGATTTAATGTGAAATAAAATGTGAGATATCCCACTTTTGCAGTCAGGACCTTATATTTAGTTGCATCTCCATCGCTGTTCATCACTGCAGGTCTGGCAGTTCAGTACCTTGTTCTCTCCGGTGGATACGTGGTGCTTTCAGGATGTGCCGCCTATCTCAGAGCATCTAAAGGTGTGTCGTTATTATGAGAGGGAGTCCAGGACGGAGAAGATTTACCTGCCACGCATGCGAGAAGAAATCCAGCCCAACACAAGCTGCAAACCTCCCACTCTGGTTACCATGTTCCAGCAGAAGAGAATCATGATGTAGTTCACTGTAAACTGGTCTGGTTTGGGGTTTTATTGCATGTTAACTTCTTTTCCCCCTCCTTCTATTCCTATATCTCCTGCCACTGCAGTTCACTTTAAAATTACAGGAGAAAAATCACAATAAATATCAAATTAAAGCTTACAGAGATAAGTTTTGGAGTCACGTGTTGAACTGAATCTTAGAAACTACATATATTTAAAAATGATGTCAGAAGAGCACTGAAGTTCATTTTAATTATAAATAAATCAATCAAGTTACAGATATCTGCTGTTTTTATTCACACGTTTCTTTTTCACAGATGCTTTGCAAATGGTTATAAACTGAAATGAGAGGGATTTCCTGACTAAATAGTATCACCAAACACTTTATCTTATGCATCCACATTTTATTTTATTTTATTTTGTGTTACGCCTGTAAACTAAACATATTTGCTTAGAAAATGAATTGCAAGTGCAGCGTTAACCACGTGATGAGGTAGAAAACGGATTCAAGTCACTTGTGCAGGAGTAACACAGCTCTGCTTCCCCCTAGTGGTTCTCAGTGGTATTGCGCATGTTTTTGAGGATATCCGCTTTAAACATTTTATAAAACATCGCCACGTTCATGGTGGAGATGAGACTCAGGCCGGCGGCCCCCATCATCAGGACATAACGAGGAATGTGTTCACTGTGACGGGCCAGCCAGCGGCTCATCCAGCCCAGCGTGCAGGCACGAAACACCAGAAACCTGCAGATGAAACAGAAGAAACAAGCTGACAGATACCAGTCTACACTAAAGTCACCATGCAAGGCCCAGATAGTGAAAGCTTGGGATTCAGTATCTTGCACAGTATCTGAGATATTGATGTGGGAGCAGCTGGGATAAAACTGGCACATCTGTGATTATTGGACAACAGTTTCAGGCAGATAAACACAAAACAGGCCTTTCAGGAAACAGATTAAAGAAGTAAAAGTAGAGCGCGGATGGTTTCCTGGAGGCCTCACAACTTTAAGCTCAACAATTCTGGTTACACAACCAATTATTAGGTTTCGGGGGAATTAGCTTTTTCCTCTCCTTAATAAATGAAGCCATCATTAAAAAAAATTAACGAGGCTTTACTCAGGCTAAGTTTGCATAATATTAACATTTATTTGATGTAACATATTCAAAAACACTTCAAAATGCTTTTAAAAAGGTGCTTTATGATCTATTCCCACCTCGCATAAAAAGATCATTTCTTCCTGCTAAAAAGAATTCCTGAACCACCTACGTTCCCACGTTGAGCCAGCTGGTGATGCTGTAGGCGAGAGAGGGCTGAGGGGCGGTGAGTTCAGTGCCTGGCTTGTTCCTCCGTCCTGAGAGGATGAGGAGCTGTCTGAGATGAAGGAAAACCGAGTTGATCTCTACCAGCAGAGACACCGCTGCAAAACCCAGATAGAGGCGGGACGTCACAGTCAAACCGAAGCATGAGATCACCTGAGAGAAATGTTAAAACAGCACATGCAAAGAGACAGCAATACAACACTTTATTTACACGTTAATCATGCAAAAATCACAAGTTTTAATCATGGAAAATGTGAATTAGCTCATTTCAGACCAGCCAGAAATGAATGTCAGTAAGTGATATATAGAAACCTGCTGGACCATGATTATTAAAGGCTTTATAGCCTTTAATAATCATGAATTTTTATGAATGAATTTTTACACACCATCATTAGTATTTGGAGGATGAATTTCAGGTTGTCAATCTCCACACGTCCCCTGAGATCAGCTGATCTGTGCCAGCACACACCAGCTGATGGCTCTGCTGATTGATCTCATAATTATCAGTTTTATATTGGCTGTTATTGATGCGTGCTGAGAGGCGACGCTGCTGCCCTCCCACTATTGAAAATAATACCGCAGGAAATAACAGAATGACAACAGAAGAGAGTTTAAAATGTTAATAAATCGCTGTAAATAAAGTTTGGTAAAAGAGTTATGTAACTAAACATTCTGTGAGATTTTTTTTTTTTGCACGAATTTAATGAATTAAGTATCTGGATAAATTAAAAACAAGCCAAACTTGATGAAGGAGAATATACTGTTGGGTAACCTCAGGAATGTGGTGACCCACTCTGAGAAAACTGGACGCAAACATATAAAACTTGAACCTTGAACTTTGATCAGAAAGGCTTGTGCAGGATTAACAGTTCCCCACGTAAAAATAAATAACTCGTTGTGTCTTTGGATAAAGTAGAACCTGCATAGAGATACTTAGCAGCACAGTCAGGAGCAAACGCACCATGACACAACATGTGCTGCCTGAAAGCGGGTCTGCTGTATGCGCTGACAGTAAAATCACAGCATAGAGCAGCACGACTGAGGTTTCGCTCACTGATCTCGTCGTTATCACCCGGATATGGGATGAGTGCTATCACCAGACTGACTCAACTTTGTGCTTGTGTTCTTAGATTACACACTCAGGAGATGAAACAGTACTCAGATCCCGTATTTTAAATGGATGACAGAAATTAAGCTTATGTGAAAGTTCAATAAGGAAGATCTGTAATCACTCATCTGCCTGCTTTCCTGGCTCTTCGGCTGCTAGTCTGTTCATTTCATTACTGCCACTTTCCCCTGCTGTCAATCTCAATACTGACATCGTTATATTCTTCATTACTACTTTCTTCTTGCCTGGCTTCTTTGAGGCGATCAGCCTCCAGTCTGCGTTGTTTAAATCTGTGATCTCTTTTCAGACTCATCTCTCATCTTCACTTCACTGAACTCAGGTTTCGTCTTCACCCCCACCAGCATCTCAACTCCGCAGGGTCTTGTCCAAAAAATCCTATCAAATCCTATCGTGTGAATAGCTGCATCACTCTACCTCCATATTCAAAAATGTAAAAAACAAAACAAAAAGCAGCTCATTATGATCTCTTATGAGGTCATAATTTTTACTTACATTTGTAAGGACAAGAGAGAAGTATCTTAAGTATCTTATTAACTGAGATAGATGGATTATTATTCCCTGTTTTTGTGTAAAATAAACTGATGTGTTCCCGTTACAAAAAGTGTATGTTGGTTCATGTTTTCACACTGTGTTAGCAAAAACACACCCAAGCATTAGACCCACAAAGGTCATTACCAAAGAGTGGTGGAGGAGTAGATCCCAGGACTGTTTGAAGGGCTGGTTCAAGGCCATGTCTAGGAAGTCGTGGATAAAATACCCTGGAGGAGAGGTAGAAATATGCGTGCAGGCTAATGTATTTAAACAATGCTAAAGTATTAAACTGCTATCAAGTTATTTTTTGAAATGCAATGTATACACATTTGCATGTGTGTGTGTGTGCGTGTGTTTGTGTGGGCATCACCTGTGGATACAGCTACAAGACTGTGGGAGTGCAGGGAGCAAAAGGAGATCAGGTCCGCCATCATCTGAGGGTGACGGTAAAAGCTGCAGGGCGAGAGAGCCCACAGGAAGAGTGAATATCACACGAGTAGAAAACAAACGTCCACACTACCCTGACTGCTGCGCGCCTCTACGAACCATAAAACAGCCCCCGCTCCTGTCAGGCAGCTGTGAGCTAACGACGTGCTGACATTCCTCCATTTCCAGGCTTTCCTCTGTGCCGGCTGCGGTGTTGGCAGGACTCTGATGACTGCATTGAGCAGTTTGAAAGAGCCGGCAGAGCCTCCAGTGAGCAGAAGTGTTGATTTCAAATCCATAACAATAGTTGAGCGGAGTTCACCTCACGCATGTCCAGTGCATACCTCAGTGGAAACACGCTTCATGAAAAGAGAGCATGAGACGCTTGTGTCACTGTGAGGTCACTGTTATATATCATATATTGTTTCTATAGTGATAAACTCATAGCTGATAGTAAAGGGCCGTGGACACATAATGGTACGATTGCCTCTCAAGGACAACAACCCTGGCTTTCATAACTCACTTTCGCTTCATCTTTATGACATCTTTTCAGCAGTACTGTTAGGTCTGCTGAACAGTTCAGCAGCTCTACTAGCCCCACACACATATGTACACACACGCCAAGTTTTCCAACAACTGTGATCTCAACAATGTTAAAAAAAGAAACGTTTTGTGAAAGCCGAGTTGATGGCAAACTTGATGTTTGCACCGGATGTTCTTAATGAAATTCCTTGTGGCACATATGGGCGAAAATCTGATAGACGTGCAGCCTCATGTGTGAATGTGACCACAGTGCCTGACTTCAGTGTTTCTGCTTTAGAGTGAATTATGCCCACCTGTGGTTGAGTAAGTGTTGCTTTGTCGCCCCTCCATTCAGCGTTCAGCCTCGTCAGCCTTTCTCTGTGCTGCCGTTGTAAAAAAACAAAAGAGCAGGGTCTCCTTTCTCTGCGACAATACGGCGGCTGAACATGAGCCGCCACAGTGCCCAAACTCTCCGCTCACTGCCTCACCGAAGACACTTTCCAGGGTGATTAGAGCCAAATCATCTACTTTTCACTGGACCAACTGGGATGCAGGTTGGGGATGGACTGGTTCCCTTGGAAATGGACTCCCATTGTTCATCTGCTGAGAGGAAAGCAAAGTGACGCAGGACTCAAATTGTTTCCACCTGAGCGTCTGAATAACCTTTAATGTCCCTGGGGTTCGCCTTGGTGTCTGCGAGCTCTTACAGCTGAATCACAGAGATGTCGACCAAGCCGCGTGAGTAGCCTCAGCAGAGTGGTGTCTGAAAGTAAACTGATGATCATTCATTTGATGACTCATTTATTTATTTATAATGTGTTTGGGCAGCCCGCGGAGAGCTCACGGACTCTGATTCAGAGAACCCATCAGAGGAGCTGACAGAGGTGGTTTGTCTGGAGTCAGACCTGCAGGATGGACAGTAAGGAGGGGATGGGGAACCTGCAAACATATGCCTTTGTGTTTTAACCACATAAACAGTTATTGCTATAAATTTTAAACTGGTCTCAGTGTGACATCTAAAACACTTGAATGATTTATAGCAGGGATGTCAAACAAAAGGGACAGGGACCAGAAACGGCCCGGCAAAGAGTCCAATCTATTTCGTTTTTGTTGTTGTTTTTTGTCCTCACAAAAATGGTTAATTTCTGTGAATAAACCCTTTTTTCTATTATTACTGGTCAGTCTGAGAAATTAGACTTTTTTTTGTTATTTTCCACATTTATTTCTTACAATTTAAGCTCAAAGAGTCTTGCTCAGAGATTTCTTTCTTTGCTAAAGCAACATTTCTTGGCCTCTCTTTTTCTTAAATTAAGACATCTCATAACCTTCTTTTCTTTGACAGAAAGGGGAATTTTCCTTGGGGCTGAGCTGTATGTACCTCACAGTGTAAAACGCATTTGACCACAAAACCCCCTTTATTTAGATTATTTAGACACTCTGTGGGGTCTAAATGACAGTGGGGGTCCCAGTAGATGAAAGCTCTGGAGTGAATATATGTCTGTGCCATCTGGTCAAAACTGTAGATCAGACAGTGAATACCAGCCTCATAAACACGAGCCAGAGACACTTGGGCTATTGAACCTGTCTAAAACCCAACAATACTACGACAGTTTTAGTGAAAATACTACCAGGAGGCCTTGTCATTGATTGTACCCCGTCAAAAACTCCCCATGGTTGCAGTTTTATCAAAAAATACAGCCTCTGCGGGAACAGGGGAGGGGTAAGGCATCAACAAAGTGAGTACAGTTTATAAGGAGGATAACACGACCACCTTGTCTGTGTCCACGTCCTCTGGCTGAACTGAAGCTCTGGTTTTCAGACTTTTTCTGGCACACCACACTTCAGAATCAGCAAAAGGTTGATGGCCCACAGACTACAGTTTTCATCGGGCACTTGTTTTTTTTAAATAAAAAAGCCCAAAGTATTCAAAAAATATTTATGCCCAAAATGGTAACTTTATGTAATTTGATTACATGTAAATTTTTGTGCATAATTTTGTTGTATAAATTCAATCTAAAACATTACATTTAATCTAATCTGGTCAACTAACTTACTTGATAGGTGTGCATTCAGTTTATACCCATTAATGATGAATTATTTTAATACATAAACCTTTGATTTTATACATTTCAGGTGCATTTTACTTAAAAAAAAATATTTTTTTCAGTCCAGATAAAGCCATCCCTGCAGACACGACGCTTCCACGGCTGGAGGAAAAGACCAAGTTGAAGTGTTAAACAAGCTTAGATGTACAAACAATGAAATTTATCTTATTCTAAAAAATTAAAAACCTCTCTCTGTGTGTGTGTGTGTGTTATCTCAGGATGATGGAAGTTGAAGTCGGACATCACGGTGTGCTGCTGACGCGCAGTGGGGGTAAATACAGCGCCATTGGGAACCAGTGTACACACTACGGCGCTCCACTTAGCAAAGGTATGAAGACAGGAAGTCTGAAGAGGAATTTCTGTGACATAGATGTATTTCAGTCTTGAGTCAAGTCTGGGTGCTTGTGTGGGCAGAAAAGTGTCATTTAAGGAAATTTATCTTGTCTGTGCACACTGTAAGGTATCAGACTGGTCTGAGCTTCATATGTGTTTCTTATGTTTTAATAATTTGTCTTCATCTTGTATTTTTCTTGTGCGCATCTTTGTGTGTTCAGGTTTTATTTCGGGGAACAGAGTGCGCTGCCCGTGGCACGGCTCCTGTTTCAATGTCCACACAGGCGATCTCGAGGAATACCCCGGCATCGACTGTCTACCTTGCCACAAAGTATGAACCGGAGAGACAGATTGATACAAAGCTTATGAGCACATTTGCTGTTGTTTAAATGTTTTTATTTTCTCTTTTGAAGGTCCATATTCAAAACAGCAAAGTGTATGTGTCCATAAATAAAAAGGTAAGTAGGTTACCTTTTCTGTTTTAGTAATATGAGGCCAGTTTAATCTCCTGGTATCGATCTCTTCAGCGAGGAAAGAAGGCCATACACAACTAATTCTGAAAACCTTTGTCACTGAACACAGCTCCCCGCTGCATTCATGAACACTAGTTAAAACCCAGCTACAGGAAAGAGAGGCTGAAATTATTGCCAGGGAGTAACTGTTGGAGGGAGAACCTGGATTTTTATGGTGGAGGCGATAAACACCAGTTGATGACCTGACTCCAACATAGCAGACTCCTGGTACTTCTGCAACCCAAATCTGTGACCCACTGAAACAGTTAGCACATTACAAAACTTAACAAAAGAGGACCTTTGCAGTTGAAAACACAGATTAATCAAAAATGGGGAGCATATTGCTTTAAAAACTAAAACAGTTGGGCCCCAAACACTTATCATTTTGTTGTTTTTAAAAAAATAGGATGCTACAGAGTGGAATTTCCCTGCTTTTCTTAAGTGTGACGTGTCAATAAATTCATACTGAGCACATTTTCCCCTTAAAAATCATTAAAATATCAAGTTTTATCTTTTTAGTTCATCACTGACTCAAACTCTTACGCTTTATTTTGATTCACATTTTTGGAAACTGGTTTGTAGCTGAAAGTTGCAGTGAACAAATGCACTGAAGGGCTGTCTCATGTGACTGGCTGATTTGATTTGAACCTAAGAAATCAACCATGAGTGTATTTTTAGGCAACTGAAATAATATCCCATGAATAATTTTCTGTTTGTAAATATCACTGTTGGTACCTACTGATGACCTGACCACGTGTTTGATCCATGATTCAGACTCTCAGGCAGGAGAAAAGGACAAAGCGTATGGGCACTGCAGTCCCAGGAGTTACTCACACTGTTCTGCTGCTGGGAGGAGGTGAGTGTGGACCAATATGTGTGTGTGGTTGTGTGGCTTCAATTGGGCACTTAACTGGCATCTTCCACCATGTCCTCTCAACAAATAAGTAAATGTAACAATTTTGCCTTGGGATTTGAGTAAATGTGTCAGGAAAATGAGATGCTTCTCTGATCCTGCAAAAAAGTACATGTATGCTGTACATGGATACGTGCAGGTATTAGATTGAGTTGCCTCTGATTTGCTTCCTTTGTGTGTGTGTGTGTGTTGTTTTGTGTAAGTGTAGGAGCCGCTTCACTCAGTTGTGCTGAGACGCTGCGGCAGGAAAACTTTGGTGGCAGGATCATCATGGTGACCAGAGAAGACCTCCTACCTTACGACAAAACACGTCTGAGCAAGGTTCAGCACAGCGAATAACTCGACACAAACACATGAAAGTCTCTTTATGAATTTTCTTCACTTCACTGGAGTTTCGCTGATTTCACAGGTGATGAACGTGGAGAGCGACAGCATCCTGATGAGGAGGATGGAGTTTTTCCATCAGTATGACATAGAGGTGTGGCTCAGGAAAGAAGTGAGTACTTCCTGTATGACAACATCCTGCATGTGCTTGCATCTGTGTTTTATCTCATAGACATTATGACCTTGAGGTAAATCTTCATCCGGACAGCAACACATGTGGGAATGACTTGCTATCTATGTGATTGAGTCATGCTTTGAAACTGGTTGCTGATGTGTTTGCAGGCGCTTTCCGTGGACACAGACAAGAAGACGGTCACATTTGATGATGGTTCAGTCCAGAGCTACGACCAACTCCTCATTTCAACTGGCTGCAGGTACAGACAACCTCACAAATATGTGTACAAACCAGGGACGTGCAGAGAGGTTTAAAGGGGCGGGTGCTCAAAGTTAAAA
>NW_005187427.1:4732992-4734440 GCF_000239375.1 Pundamilia nyererei | reverse complement strand
GTTAGTGTCCTCTCAGTTTTATTATATATTTTTAAGTCTGCACATTTGATGGAAATGTTTAAATAAGAAAAATATTATAATTCACTTTTACGATAAAACTAAGGCGACTTTATTAAGCTGAGTCTCAGAGTAACACCACCCTTTCTGAAAAAGCTGGGTTGCTGCATAAAAGGTACCTAAAACAGCATGCAGAGGTCGGCAAATCTCATAAACCCACAGTAGAAGATAGAAAACACATCAAAAGTTTAAAACGAGAAAATTTACCGCTTTAAGATATAATTAGTCGTTTCAAAAAATCTGTGAAAGGATCATGGTTCCTGCTGTGGAGCATCCACTTTACTTTACAACAGAGTGAGTTGCTTCTGATCCCTGTCCTTTAGAGCAAAGGGTCTGGATGTTCCTGGCATGAACTTGGGGAATATCAAGATGTTGGAGACGCCAGAGGACGCCCGGCAAATCCACGCAGCCTGTACGGGCTCCGATGTTGTCCTCGTGGGAACCTCATTTGTTGGTACTGATTACTATGGTTTAGAGCTGGGCGATAGAACGATAATTATATGTATTGCGAAATAACTTTTTCTCGATAGAAAAGTTAAACTATTGTGATAGGCCTCATCTCTCTTGTCCTCTTAAAAAAAAAGAGGAACAGCCAATCCAAATTAACTAGCGCAGAGCCGAACCAATCACAGCCGCAGCGTCACGTCACGTGACTTGTTACGTACAGCACAAGTGCCAAGCCGCACATGTGTATTTGTTTGGAAAGCAGCCAGCTGCCGTGCCGCCCGGGTAATGGAGGAAATGAGTGCGCTGACTAGAGAAAAATCAACCGAGAGCGTGACCGAAGGTTACCGAAGAGAAAACAGACGATGGTTCCAATGCAGGTGTTCTGGGAATCCATCCTACCTGACAAACCATCCTACCTGTTGTTTCTATGCATGCGCACAACACGAAATTCAGTGGCGTCCTACCTTTGTGAATATAAGCTAGAAGCATAATTTTACAGCTAGAATTCAGTGGCAAATCATCTTACCTTTGTTAATAAGAGCTAGAAACATACTCTGACGGGTATAAATACGTGTCAAACCATGCTACCTTTCTGAATGTGACCTACAAGCATACTTTAATGGGTAAAATGAAGTGGCAAACCATCCTGGCTTTATGAATGTGAGCTACAAGCATACTCTGATAGGCAAAGTTAAGTGGCAAACTGTCATACCTACTTACATTTGTGCTGGAATTACTATGACAGCAGAAATGTGCATAAACTACTTACGGTAGGACGTTTTGCCAAAGTAGGACGTTTTGTCAGAACACCGGAGAGATTGTCGAACGGAAGAGCCATAGAAGTTCCGTAGTGTGACGGTATTTCGGCTATTTCAAGTCTGACAAAAAACAGAGTAGCGTGCACTGTTAATTGTGCCGAAAGCAAGTCTGGAAATACAATAAAC
>NW_005187427.1:4717454-4732595 GCF_000239375.1 Pundamilia nyererei | reverse complement strand
TAAATATTTAAATCAAAACAAGCTGCTGATTATTTCACATTTTACTTGTGAGCAACGGCACATTTAAATCTTACAAATATAGTTATTTGGCTTATATCGTGATATATATCGTTATCGCTTGAAATGAAAAAAACATATCGTTATATGAAAAAATCTTATATTGCCCAGCTCTACTATGGTTACTATGTGCACATTTGTATTGCCTGGATTTAAACAAAGCTAGTGGAATTATATGCTTTAACTGTGAAAACTTCCTTTTTTCCTTTCTTCCCTATTTTTATATAGACCCAAAAGTCTTCAAAAGAGAGGAAAATAAAAAATTTAGTTTACAGCATCAACATGTTTTAGCTTTATTTTTCTCTTTTTTTCTTTGTCTTTTTGTTCGCATCATATGTCAAATATTAAGTAAAATATATTATTCACACTGATATTCGCTCCAGCACCTACAATTACATGTTGCTTTCAGGCATGGAGGTGGCATCTTACTTGACAGACAAAGCCTCCAGTATCACAGTGATAGGCAGCAGTGAAATGCCGTACCAAAATACATTAGGTCCTGAAATCGGCAAACTCACCATGACGGTAAGAAAGATGAAGAGATTGAGATGTACGTGTTATTCCCTGACAGTAGTTCATCTCCAGCTTACCTGTTTGTTGTTCACTCTTGTTTCTGTAGATGCTGATTGAGAGAAATGTGAAATTCTACATGAATGATAGCGTGACAGAGATCCGAGGTGTGAATGGCAAGGTAAAGTGAGGAGATAAACTTCATTCCAGTGTCACGATTTGCACTGGCAGAACATGTGGATGGAGAAAGAGGACCCAAATGCAGACACTTGGAACAAAACTATAATATAGCAAAAGGCGAGCCGTTTATTTGAGGTTGGGAAAAGGTACAAAACAAAAGGCAGATGCACACTGAGGCGAAACTAGAACTAAACTGGGAAAAACTAAATGCTAAACACAACAGACAAAGAACAAAACCTTGAACGTGACAAAAACTTGGAAACATGGAGGCATGATGAGAACTCAACAGACGACCTGACAAGGAATCAATGAAAACACACAAAATGCACACCGGAGGTGATCAGGGGAAGTGGAAACACATGGGTGACAGCTGATTAGAATAAACATATTGATGCCACAGGGGAAGTGAAACTAACCACAACGAACACGGGACACCAAACCTCTTCAAAATAAAACGAGAAACATAATGAGACGCAGACATGAAACGCATGAAGAGCGACGGAGACTTAAACAGAGGCGTGAAGCAACAAGGGAAATCTAATAAACAATGAACTATAACAGGGCATCATAGGCAAAAAAGAAATGAACTTAGATAAGCTAATGAACTTAAACATAAACCATAAACATCAAAATATATTAAGACTCAAAAGGCTGGGTCAAATGGCCCAGGATTGTGACGCCTAGTTTTAGATAAGAATATCAGCACAGTTTTATCTTCAGTAATGTGAAAAAAAAAAATACTAACACTGAGTTCTTCCTGTCACGTTCTGTTTTATTCCTCAAGGTGAAGGAGGTTGTGCTGAAAAGTGGAAAAGTTATCCCAGCTGAAGTTTTGATTGTAGGTATTGGTAAGTGGAAACATATCAGTCTTTTATGAGTCTTTTATTAAGCAACACAGAATTCTTCAAAGCTTTTATAATCAGTATCAGAATACTTTATTAATCCCGAAGAAATATATGTATATATTCACTGAAATTACTGTTGCCAGCATATTGTAAATATGTCTGATGTTAATGTTAGTCAAAGGAGCTTGCAAAGAAAAGCGTCTGGACTTCTTTACGTTACTTGAAGACGTTTCACCTCTCATCCGAGAAGCTTCTTCAGTTCTAAGGTCAAATGGTGGAGAGTCCCAGATATAAACCTAGTGGGAGAAACCCCCCACAGAGGGACAAAAGGACCCCCTGATGATCCTCTAATCGCCTGAGCCAAGGTGTGAAACTGGGTGTGGGTCCCAATCAACCAGAGTTTCGGGTGAGTTCATTGTGAAACCCTGGCCCCACCTTATCACGCGAATTCCTGAGGTCAGATGGCCCAGGATGTGAGTGGGCGTTAAGGCGTCTGGGAAGGGATCTCAAAACTGGATTATAGATGGCAGAGAGTTGGTGTCGTAACCCCCCGCCTCTGTTCAAAGATGGTCGCTCACAGTGGACATAGATGGCTTCTTTCACTCCTCTTTCAAACCATCTGTCCTCTCTGTCCAAAATGTGAACATTGGCATCCTCGAAAGAGTGTCCTTTATCCTTAAGATGCAGATGGACTGCTGAGTCTTGTCCTGTGGAGGTGGCTCTTCCGTGTTGTGCCATGCGCTTGTGAAGTGGCTGTTTGGTCTCTCCAATGTAGAGGTCTGAGCATTCCTCGCTGCACTGTACAGCATACACCACATTGTTAAGTCTGTGTTTTGGCGTTTTGTCTTTCGGGTGAACCAGTTTTTGTCTGAGCGTGTTGCTGGGTCTGAAATGCACCGGGATGTCATGCTTGGAGAAAACTCTCCTGAGTTTTTCTGATACACCGGCTACATAGGGGATGACAATGTTGTTGCGTCTGTCTTTCTTATCCTCCCTCGCTGGTGTCTGGTCTTCTTTTCTGTGCCTCTTTGCTGACTTTTAAAACGCCCATTTAGGATAGCCGCACGTTTTGAGTGCTTCCTTTACATGTGTGTGTTCCTTCTTTTTTCCTTCAGGCTTAGAGGGAACATGTTCTGCCCGGTGGTGTCGGGTCCTAATTACTCCAAGTTTGTGTTCCAGAGGGTGATGGGAGTCGAACAGGAGGTACTGGTTCGTGTGTGTGGGCTTCCGGTAAACTTCGATGTTGAGGTTGCCGTTCTCTTCAATGTGCACAGCGCAGTCCAGGAAAGGCAAACAGTTGTCCTTTGTGTCTTCCCTGGTGAACTTGATCTTTTTATCCACAGCGTTAATGTGCACAGTGAAGGATTCCACTTCTTGTGTCTTGATTTTGACCCAGGTGTCGTCTACATATCTGTACCAGTGGCTGGGTACTCTTCCTTTGAAAGAGCCAAGATCCTTCCTTTCCACTTCCTCCATGTAAAGGTTGGCTACAATAGGTGACACGGGGGAGCCCATGGCACAGCCATGTTGTTGTCTGTAAAAGCCTTTGTTGTATTTGAAACATGTAGCGGTGAGGCAGAGGTCTAACAGTGTGCAAATCTGATCGGGTGTGAAGTTGGTCCTGTCCTCCAAGGAGCTGTCTTCTTGTAGTCGTTTTCTGACAGTCTCCACGGCCTCCGTGGTGGGTTTGCAAGTGAAGAGAGAGACTACATCAAAGGACACCATGGTTTCATCTGGATCCAGGGTAAGTTTCTGGACCTTATCGGTGAAGTCGGTGGAGTTCTTGATGTGGTGTGGGGTGTTCCCCACGAGAGGAGCAAGGATGGTAGCACCTTTTGTCCCTCTGTGGGGGGATACTCCCACTAGGTTTATATCTGGGACTCTCCACCATTTGACCTTAGAACTGAAGAAGCTTCTCGGATGAGAGGTGAAACGTCTTCAAGTAACTTAAAGAAGTCCAGACGCTTTTCTTTGCAAGCTCCTTTGACTACGATGACCTGGATGACTGAGAACCTTCACAGATGATGTTAATGTTAAATGACTTGTTGAAATTGTATACAAATAACTGAGTGAAATGACCTGATTAACTGCTCCTATTTTTCCTCCATTAGGCACCATGCCGAACTCAGAGTACCTAAAGGACACTAAAATACAGATGACCTCAAAAAACTTTGTAAACGTCGACAAGGTAGGCTAATTGTCAGCAGTTCACCCGATTATCTACAGCACATAAGCCTGACTTGTACTTTTCCCCCAAACTTGTGCTTTGGAACATTGATCATCAGTTCTCTGTGTGTATCCCTCCTGCAGTACATGCACACCAATGTCCCCGATGTCTTCTGTGGTGGTGATCTGGCCATGTTCCCACTGGCCATTGCTAAAAACAGGATGGTTAACATTGGACACTGGCAGATGGCACAAGCACAGGGTAAAGCAGGAAACATTTAGACTTAACTGGAAAGTTTCACAAAGAGACTTTGATGCACAAAATCAATGTTTGACATTTACCATGGGAAGCACAAAAACTGTTAAAATGTCATCTATGGGAAGCGGGACTAAATTCACGAGAATTCTGGGTCAATTTATATTACTTAAAGCTCCAAAACTGACATCAACACTGTCAACCTTACCTTTGCTCTCTCCTTCAGGCTGGAGTGTTTACTAAGCATTCTGATGAATACAAACAATAACAAATTCAATATCAATTTGCATATACACATTTTAATTTGTATAATTTTTGCTATTGCTTAAAAATTTATGGTGCTATTGATTCATGGTCTCAAAAACACATGTATAAAATATGATACACTGGGTGTTACAGGGTAAAATCCCATATATGTCATTTACATGTTAAACTTTTTTGTGTGTGTGTTAAGGGAGAATAGTAGCTCTGAACATGCTAAACAAAACAACTGAACTGAACTCAGTCCCTTTCTACTGGACTGTCCTTGTGGGTAAGACCATCCGATACACAGGTGGGTATACACACACACGTAAATATTTACTGGCACACAAAAAATCAGGTGTCTTATTATCATTATTCATGTGAAGTTATTACATCTTTCTTTTCAGTCTTTGCCATCCAAACTGTTTATTTTACTGCCTGAAAACACTGTAGATAAACCCTCTGTGATAGATTTCATATGTTTCTGCATGCCATTGTTGAATGTTTGCTTTGGCTGTGTGCAGGCTATGGGGAGGGATACACTGAGCTCGTGATAAAAGGACAGTTTGAGGACAGGAAGTTCCTCGCATTGTACATTAAGTAAGTTGTTCTTAAAACTGTATTCAACTGTGATAGAAAAAAATGTAACCATTAAATAAATACCCAGATGTGTATGTTTGGAATGTTTTTTTCCCTGTAGGGATGAGGAGGTCATAGCAGCAGCTGGCCTGAACTTTGATCCAGCAGTGTCGGCAGTAGCTGAGAGACTCGCAACAGGAAAAGTCATCACAAAAGACGAGGCCCAGTATGTAAAATCGTTCAGTTTGTTTTACACTTTGTTTCTATATTCCCATCTTCTGATTATTTTAGTCAAACTGAATCTGAACAATATGACTCCAGAGAGACAATGTAGGGAGATTTATTTTTGTGAAAAATGAGCCACGTTTCTTACCTAGAGGTTGGTGGAGTCCAAAAAAAGATCTAACAGAGTTTCATTGTTTAAGTTAGACACCACAGGTGGTCAGGAACATGACTTCAAAGCTGTTTTGAGACATGATGTCCAGACATTGTTCGGATAATCAAGCCATTGCCTTGTTTCAAGCTGGCCTTTATTACACGTAGCATTCAAAAGAGATTCAGACAAGTTCTAACTAAACAAATACTTTTGTCTCTGGTGATGCCTGGGATCTGGGTAGAACATGAATGCTTCTCACATGGGCTCAATCAAACTTTTCATAGGCTTTGTAAAAATCTCAGATCACTAAAATTTGAAAACAGTTTTTCATGGCATCATTAGAGACGTCCCTGCATAGGTCAGTGTCTTTTTTGCCCATGATATCATCTTGTTTTGAAACCAAACATGATGAATGAGGTGCATATCTGACTAGGAAATATGGAACACACTTGTTAGCTAGGAGCATCTTAATTTCAAAATACAGCATATCCTGTTTAACACTCAGAAAAAAAGTTTCCTGAGACCCTGCTACTTCTAGCAGCAGTCACATCATCAATAAACAGATGATCTGGCAGCCATACATGCCCATGCCCTAACGCTGTCACCATGTTTCAAGTTAATCTTGGTTTCATCT
Source organism: Pundamilia nyererei (assembly GCF_000239375.1). Lineage (NCBI taxonomy): Eukaryota > Metazoa > Chordata > Actinopteri > Cichliformes > Cichlidae > Pundamilia > Pundamilia nyererei. The sequence goes on along the minus strand of NW_005187427.1, from coordinate 4,726,749 downwards.
GTCCAAACATTATATTAGAGCTGCATTTTCTCTTTGCATGTTTTCTGGTAAAGTCTGATCTGACCTGCTTGTTGTAAACGCGCTGTGTTTCCATTCTTGAAGGCATCTCTTGATTGTTGACCATAACAATGATACCTCCTGAAGAGTATTCTTGACTTTTAAATGCTGAATGTTGTGAAGTTGCTTTACATAGCCTCCATCATCCTGCACTTACAGTTTTAAGAATGAGCTAGAATGGTCATTCAGCCACTCCTAATTTTTTTTGGTTTTTCAATCTAATGATGACTCACTCGCTCACTTGCTTTGGTATCTCTCTGGACCTCATATTGGGACTTCCAGGAAGACGTTGTTTCTGCTTAATTTCTGAATGAATAGCAAGAGAACAGACCTTCAAGGTCATATAAGCACCTGACAGTCATCTGTCCAATTAACTTTCAGCCTCTGAAAAAAAGGGAGCTATGTATAAAAAAGGTTTTAAAAATGGATGTATCTATTGCAATACTTTTGTTAAACATCTTGAATTAAAGCTGAAAGTCAGCACATCGCATGGTGATTGATTTCAAATTCACTGTGCTGGTGAATGGAGGCAGAATTACACAAGATAAGTGGAAATCTACATAAAAGCATTTTTTCAAATATTTTTTCTCTCTCTGACAGATCAGACGACCTGAGCTGGCTGCAGCTGTCCTGATATTCAGCTCCTTACACTCGTCTGTCCAATGTTCGTTCCTCCGTATGTCTCTTCTTCAGCACGGCTCACAAAAAGGACCAGGGGGAGTTTGGAAATGTGGATTGAAACTTTTCAGTCGGAAGAGACAAACTTCACTTGCGGAGGGAAGGAGCACCAAACACAGTGAAAGCTGCAGTAACAGCTTAGCATCTAATACGGGCTGTGTGGAAGTGCATACCATGCATTCAGTGCTCATGTGAGGGGGAGTCCAAATGTCAACAACAGATACCTCAAAAAGATGCAGCTTATAGGTCTTCTTTTTTAAATCTAATTTTTTTTGTCATTAATTTAACAGATTTTTTATTTTATTTCATGGATTTATGTCTCCAGGAGTGTTTCAGTAACAGTCCAGAGACATCGCTGTTTAAGATGCCTCAGTATGTTCTCTGCTGTTAGTATTTAAAGCTCACTTTTACTTGGATGGGGCAGCTGGAAAAACATAAGTGACCTTAATGCCCACTACATCCGCGTTCGTGGTCCGGTCAGTGAGTTGGGGGGGGGGGATTAGGAAAACAGACGCAGCAGTGTTCAGCTCTTTGAAACAGAGATGCTGAAACAGGCAATGGTAACAAAATACACCAACAGCAAACAATAGGCCTGCAGCAAACAACGAACAAAAGCACTGCACAACAGAAATGCTGCGTTTCTCTCTCTCCCCCCGCCTCAATCGCTCTGCTGCTATCTTTAATTCACACCTCAGCTTTTACTGTTCGCTCTCAGCAGGATGCCTCAGTTCACCCAGGACCTTTCAGGGCCAGATCCAGTTAGTAGTACCAGTAGTGATATTTTAGGTGGTAGTAGGTGGTAATGGCTTTTTTTTCTCTCTGTACTAATGTTGCCTGTCAAAGATTTTGTTTTTTTTTTCTTTGCAAAGGGCAGGCTAAACAGTTTTTTTTTTATTAGCATTTGAATTGAAACTTGTTGCTTGCCATTTTAATAAAATTGAAGCTCTTATCTTATGTAAGAGAAATAAAAATTGGCTAATTGTGCAAACCTAAATACAATGAAAATCAAGCTCTGGTGATGCAGGGGGAGAATGGCTAATTTTACAGAGAATTGTGGATAGAGCAGGTGTATTTCATTGCACAGGAGATGACTGACTCCTGTGATATTCAAGTTACCTCGTTTCTGTATGTACAATGCATTTACAGTATAATGCTGTAAATTCACAGGAACCCAGTCACTCTGTAACAACGAGTAATCTATGATATCCTCGGTATAAGAACATTATTAGATTTGTTTTCTTGAGGTGACAAGAAGAAGACACATTGATGAGCATCATCAGCCCTCTTGTTAGTAACAGCGTTGTTATCATTTCAAAGTGATTCTTGATGCCAAGAGTAAGAATAAAAGTGAAGTACTTGTCATTTAAACATTTTTGTCTTGTTTTTAACTTTGAATTAAAAAAAACTCAGGCATATCAGTTTGGTCTCTGTTGTATTTAGTGACTCATGAGAACATATGATTCACTCAGAGAGGGACTGTTCTGACATCTATTGTCCACCAATGGTAGTGTTCCTACACAGAGTGGACAGAAACAGGAAGTAATCTGTCCCACTTCATAAATGTACACATACACTTAATTCTTTATGTGATTTGAAGGACATTTAAGATGTTGTATGTTACTGCATTTGCTCATCAAACATCTTAGAGACAGTAAAAAATCTATAGCACAAAGAGCCTTAAACTGAATCCACACATGAAGTGATTTGGAGTTATGTGGTGACCAGAAACCTTTGAAAGCCAATAAAACTTGGCAGCGATTGGAGGTTTTAAGAAAACCCCACCCACTAGTGACACAAAGTGGGCGTGTCCCGAGATAAACTTCTATGCAAGCAATGGTGATAGCACAGGATACCTATGATACACATATGACAGGGTAGTAAAGAACATTAGATCAAGGGTGTCAAACATAAGGCCCGCAGGCCAGGATTAGACCAGCAAAGACTCTAATTTGGCCCACTAGACAACTATAGAACTATAGAAATGTATGTTTTTTGTATGCTAAACGTCTTCACATTGACACAAAGGGGAGTGTCTGGCCCACTTATGGCCAAATTGGTTTGTATGTGATACAACATGCAAAATCAGTTTGACATCCTTTCATTAGAGGATTGACATATGACAGGGTAGTAAATACATTATAGGGTTACCTAGGCAACCACAGCCTGGAACGTCTACTAGTAGCCAAACATCTGTGTCAAAGTGATGCTTTACAGACAAACTGCTTCCTGTGTGGACGGGGAGACATCATACTATAATTAGTTTATGCATATGTATGGATGTATGTTTGCATGTTCCCTATTTCCTCCTGGGGGAGTGGAGCCATCTTGATGAAACTTTGCATAAACATTGCTTAGGGAACTGCGAGTGCCAGCATCTATTATGCATATACAAACATTTTCCAAAAATCACATATACTGTTAAGAAAGAATTTAATGAACACTTTATATTTAGACTACAGCATCAAGTCAAACTTCTAGAATATTGATCTGTTCAATTAAGTAATTGAAGGGGTTGTTAATATGTTTTAGCTGCTTTGACGAAATTAACAGCAGGTGGGACAACAATGAGACAAGCCCCAAAACAGGAATGATTTAACTGGTGGAAGCCACTAACATTTTTTTCCCTTCTCATCTTTTCTGATTTTTTTTCAGTAGTTTGGCATTTGCATAGCTCATATATGTATGTATATTTGTATGATCTTTATCTGCTGCATGTAGCGTGGTGATTTTCTTGTCTGCATAATTGTGCCTATAAAGTTCAAATGTGATAAACAGACACCCACTGCCATTTATCAGTAAGGGATTTAGTGTTACACAGTTAACAGTTTAGAGGAGCAACAAAGAGAAATAATGAGTTCAGGACTTTGCACATTAAATTGTTGCTCCATCGTGTCACCAACAAGCTTTTTACTGTGTTTACTGTATTGTGCTTAGACTGACAGCAGAGCAGCGCTTTGTTACAGTCACATTGCCACCCCCTCTCTGCTGGACATCTTTCTTTGTGGTTCTCATGCTGTAATGGATCAGCCCCCCTTCACTTCACTGACAGATGTGAGTTGGGTTCATGTTATGTGATCTCGACCGGGTTTTTGCCCTGAAAGATCAACTTAACTTCTTAAGGTGTGGTCAGCAGGAGGCGTTCTTGTCGTGAAAGCTGTGGCATTGTGGTTATGTACTTTGAACCTAAGCATTTCTGTTGGGGCGTTTTAAAGGGTGTTCAGCTGCTCAGTTTCTCTTTGGTCCAGTGTCTTAACAGCACCCTAGGATCTTTACTTTGTGTCTCACACTGCATAAATCTATTTTAAACTGTGAACAAATAAATCCCGAGGCCACTAACAGCATAAGGCTCTCTTTTGCTTCTTTAATTCAGTGTCTGCTCAGCTGCAGTAATGACGCAGCCTCCTGCTGGTCACATTTAGCTGGAACCTTTTTCTCTTTAGGAAAAGTCTGTCTTAAGGCGTCCTGGGTTTCTTTTAACAGAGCCTCTCTGTGTGCAATGTACCGCTGCCGCCTGTTGGCCCTGTACTGCTCCAGTCTCTTTGCCTCAGCCTGGGGATTCTGCAGCACTCCCTCCCACCTCAGGCTGAGAGTCTGAGCTGGGAGAGAGTGCTGCGGGACATTGAGCACTGTCACGTATCCCTGAGCAGTATCTCCGTTTCCATCGCTTTTATGGTTCTCTGTCAGCGTGGCTGGAGAGTCCTTGCGGTGATTTTTCCTCTTTCGTTCTCGTTTCTTCTTAGTGGAGGCTCTGAGCTTGGGAACCTGGTCTTGGGACTGACCCGGACTCTGAGGAGGCACAAGGGCCAGCGGCAAGATGTCAGGAGGCAAAGATACAGCCAGAAGTTTCTCTGTAGGGAAGCATTATAAACATGTAGGGAAACTAGCAAACAAAACTGAGGTCTCCTATAACTAATGACTTCCTATGGAGATTAAGGACTTTTGGCTTGGGTTACAGTAGAGAGCTATGATAGGTTAATGAGGAGGCACGGGGTCGATTCTCTAACGACCTATTCAAGTGATTTGAGGGATGAAACATGAGGGTCAGATGTTTTTCCATGCCTTTTCTTTTTTTTTTCCTCTGTAGCATGACCAATAATAAATCAATGCTGTGCTGTGAGAGTTTCAAGAGCTTTTTATTAGGTCACAGTTTATCATTTCAGAATGGTTTCTGTACTAGCTGGTAGCATGGACTCCATCAGAAACATACATTTCATGGTCTGCTTCTAATATCCTTTCAATAACAAAAAATGTGGCACTGTAATTTAATTTCCTCTCCTCTAACGTGCCCTCGAGGCACAAATCTAATTTTCAGTGCTTTTCAGCACGAGGACTTCATTTTTCTAGATTTTGAGGTTGTCTTTGATTCAGAGATAGGCAGGTAGATCCATCACATATTCTTTTCATAAACTTTCAGTGTAGTGATTTTACTAGTTAAGGGAAAACACATAATATTATATATGAATCAGAACTTGAGTTCCACTGATAAAAAAAAAAAGAGAATAAAATACCTGCATTTTCACAGTTGGAAACAATGCCTTTGTTTCTTTTCTTCTTTGTCTGCATACTGGTGTCTCAGTGCCGATGAGTAGGTCTGCTCACGCCAAACCAACTGATGAACAGGATAAAATTCTTCTTAGATTATTCTTCTTACTCACTGCAGGCAAGAAACCTCGGTGGAAACAAGTAGCCTGTCAGCAGCTGCCCTTCAATCTTATTTATTTAAAACAAATACGTTTTCTACAAACGGGGGGAGATGGGCTAAGTACTGCGAGCTGCAGAGCTACCTTTTGTGCCTCACAATCACGCTACACCGCCAAGTTGCCAAGTGACGCCTCTCCATGGCAACAGGACACACCTTCCCAGAGAAGAATGTCTTCGGGTCTCGTCGACACGTCAAACGAAGTAAGCCGAATTCGAGCTGCACTGTTCGTCTTTGCTCTGTGATCCTGACCGTGCTGCCAGCTGCCAGTGAATCAATCACTTTGACAATGAAGACATTTTAGAAACAGAAGGATGAACCTCAAAGACTTTATTTGTTTAGCTGTTTTTATCTGACGCATTAAGATTGCTGTTGATTTGGGAACCACGAGAAAGTTGATGGGAATCACGGGAAATCATGAGAAAGTTGAAATTGAAAACAAGTCTTATTTTTGTCTTCTGGGGGAATACAGTGACTTGCATGAAGCGCGAATAGGAAACCAGTGACAGACAGGTATTCTGTATTTGAAATCGGTACGTTATACACATCATGAATAATGTGATTGTTGCCCAGGGTTAAAGCAGTTGACCCCGACGTGATTTGAACACGCAACCTTCTGATCTGGAGTCAGACGCGCTACCGTTGCGCCACGAGGTCTGTGCTGTGCAACGAACAGGTTAAAAAAAAATAAAACACTGAAAGAGCTACGAGCCTCTGAGCAGTGACATAATCTTTAAAAAATCGTTTCTATTTTCAAAATCAAAAGAAAAAAACTTTGTCATTGTGATTATTTAAGTTCATAAAAAGCTGGAAAGTAAAAAAAAAAGTGTTTTAATCATGTTTAAGGGACTGAATGCCATCTGTAAAACTTTCGTCCTTCACACTCCTGCATGGGGATTTCAAAGCACTTCCACTGCATGCTGTGTGGTATTTTCTAGGGAGTTTCCATCCTTTTCCTGTTCCACAGAGTCGAGATCACCACTGGTTCCTTGTACTGCACACACATCTGCCTTTTCCCGTAATTATTAAGTGTTACATGCACTTTAACCTTCCTATTAATTTCCAAGTAGCTAATTTTGGCCCCCGGGCGCTATGCTTGTTCTGCTCTTAAACGCTAAACGCAGCAGTGCTAAAAATAGACTCAGTGCTGGATTTCAAGCGGGTCTGTCCTGGTTCTGCATTTCCCCCACATATCTGTGATCTTCCAACAAGAACTACAGGAGGAAAAGGGACAAACCATTTGCTGAGTCACAGAGGACACGTAGCATTTATGCATGCAGTGGTGACAAAGTTCAGAGTGAGACGCGATAGAGAGGTTTTTAAAGTCCTCTTTTTCCAAACGACACTGTTGGAACTGTCAAAAATAAAAACACTTTTAAAAAAACAGGATTGCATAAATGAGCAAGCAAAACTGATAAATCATGGGCAAAACAACAAAAGAGATCAAGTTTCCACAGCTAAACACATGAAACACGTGAACCACCTTTGACCCAGAATATTACATTTTCCACTTCTAGGTCATGTGACTGTGTTACATATCATGCGTTTTGACCCATGCCTCTGTCACGTCTTGCGCTGGTGTGCTTACACTCTGGCTGCGGTGGAGGAAGATGTGACTCGCGTGCTTCTCCATCTGGTGCAGACATAATTACACAAACAGATTTTTACATGCAGTAAGTGCACTGGCATCTGCTTGTGAGGCCACTGTCAACAACAGCTCAAGTGCTTTTACAAACATGACAAGTTAGATTTTTTTTGAAGGTACATTAAATAAATCACAATCCTGTAACAGTAGGTGTTTTACAGATGAGAGTTCATTACTGGTATTCCCCCCCAGGCACTCTAGACATGTATAGCAGTTTTCAGAGAGCACTTAGATCATTTTACATGCTGGACAGGGTTATTCTGTGTTAAATATATAAGACACAGCTTATTCTCTGGGCTGGATTTCTACCTAAAATAATTATTTATGGCATACTCAACACTGGGAGTGGCACAGTAGATTGGCTTTTCTTTGTTTCCAATGTTGATCCTAACTAATGTTGCTTTTTAGTATGGCTATAAAAAATACTGAATCATAATAATTTCCACCCACACAAATCCCCAAAAGGGAGATTGTGTCTGAATCAGGTTACAGGTAATGAAGGTTACAGACTACCAGCTAGCAATGATTTGCAGCTTTACAGTTGTTAGCATTTCCCAAAAAAACCCATATCTGAGTGGTAGGTCACTATGGTCTTGTAGGAACTCATGAGGAATTTGGGAATTTACAGGGGTCAAAATCTTCTTAATACACCTTACTCATATTCTGTGGGAAACGCTGTTCTAAAAATATTCATGAAAAAGGAAGAAGACATTTGAAAGTGGCCTTGTGAGGATTTGCTGCGTGTCCTCAGTGTGTCAGGTGACAGTGAGGAAGCAGCTTTTCAAACTGCACCAACCTTAAAGCTGCAGAGTGACAAGCCCAGGTTCACGCGAGAGAGACAGAAAGAAGCAAGGACTGAGAAGCAGTCACTGCTGCGTGAGCGTCTGTGTGCGTCAGCACTGAGAGGGTAACTAATTCATCTCGACCTGCTGATGTCTCCGGAGGCCTCTTGCAGACTCGTATTAATAGAACAACAGCACAACTTTTGTGCAAATAGTTGTCTGTCAAAAGTGGAATCCTGCTTAATCAGCACTAACACTGAATTGTTCACATATCGACGGATCATGATTCCTGTTCTTCCAGAGAGTTAAACTGAGGCAGAAGTGTAGAATAGCTTTTAAATCTTTTTTTCTCCAATATGAGAATAGTTCCTACTTTAAAACTGAGCACAACAAGGTTTGTGGATTTATTGGGGTAATCGTCATTTACTGTCCTAATTGGGTCTTTTTGTTTGTAATTAAACACATTAAACAATTAATTCATCATTGCACTATTTCCAATAACCTATTAGCTGCACTGTCATATGGAATCCGCCCACTCAACAAACAGTAGTAAATGCATAAGTAATGATAATCTAATGGAAAGTGTGTCGTGTAATACAGCATGTGTGACAGCATCTATATAGTACTTATGTGCGTGTTTTCTACTTTAGGCAGGGAACTAAAACCTGACGTTTTAACGTGAGTTACTACAAACAGGTCAATCTGCTGTCTCACGGCATGCACTTGTCTTGCGTGTACACGTCAGATCCGTGCAGGTTTTGACGTCCGTTTCTCGTGCAGGCCCACGTCATCACGCTGCCAGCTGATCGGAGTGGGAAGCCGGGTGTGTGTCTCGCCTGGGTGTGTGTGAGAGTGAAAGAGAGAGAGAGAGAGGCAGAGAGACACAGAAAGAGAGAGAAGGTTGGGGGGGCAGGAGTTGTGTAAAAGGGGCTGAAGTCCTGCGCTGTCTTCTCCGCTGCTGCTGCTGCTGCTGTGTGCTCCACACACTTAAACGCTGTCAAACGTTTCCGTAGCGCGGACGCAAATTTTTTCCACAGACAGCGACACACCCAGGCGGACTCCGCCGAGCAGTGGGCGAGGCAGCCTGAACTCCGCCGGACCGTTCAAGACGTGCCGGAGCGGGCAGGAGCGACCCGGCTGCTGTTGGTGGTCAAGGTGGGGCGTATTACTCAGTGTGTGTGTTTCTGCTGGCTGAATGCTTGCTCTTGTCAGCCTGGTTTAGCCTTTGGCGGCTTGATGACCCAGTTTACGTGGAAATGGCAAATGGAGATGCGTCCTTCTCATACTTTATTCAAGTGTAATTCACCCCTGCTGCGGGTTTTCCGCGAATCGGCGTCGTCAGATTGAGGAGGGCATGGATTTGATGTTTTAGGAGTTCTGGTTGTGAAGGCCTGTGTGTGTGTGTGTGTGTGTGTGTGTGTGTGTGTGTGTGTG
>NW_005187427.1:4685605-4717338 GCF_000239375.1 Pundamilia nyererei | reverse complement strand
ACACAGGGGAGCTCATAGGATTTATGAGCACCTTAGAAATCTGACATTTGGCCATCCCACCATAAGAACTTAATTTCCATAGGTGGACAAGAGCTTTCCATTTATTTTATTTATTTACAGCCAGCAGCTGTAATACTGCATAAATGTGCAAATATTATATTAGTCATCTTTAGTCCTACATTAATACAGAAGAGAGCAAAAAAAAAAGCCTCTACAAGCACACAGACAGCCTTAGTGAAAATGTTCAGAGCTGTTGTTTTTTTTATTTTTTAAATTAATATTGATGTTTAACACGTCTGCCATGAGTGTAAAACTAAAGCGCATCCATCCAAATCAAAAGCTGGATTTGGAGGCTACAGCAACATGTCTGCGTTAAAACTTCACATTAAAAAGTGTCAGCACTCAAAGCCTTTTTAAAATCTGCTGAGTTCATAGCAGGCCAAGGAAAAAGCCTGCGCTCAAGTAGGGGATAGGTGAAAACCAGGATAACTGAGGCCGAGTCATTTCTCAGAAATGCAGTGACACCCGCCGTCATCTGGCACAGATGGGAAGATTCTTCGAGTGGAAGATGAGTTTATAAACACGACTTTGTAACTCTGGATGTGTTTAAGGAGCAGGATAACATTCTTTAAACTGCTGACGCAACAAAGCGTATGTAGGCCTTGCTGCCCAGGCCCTCCAGTCTCCTCATCTCATATATATATATATGTATATGTATAGGGTTTTCCTTCAGCCTGCCTCATTTGTATAAAACATCTTAAAAGCAAAGTGCAAATATGCATGGGATAAATGGTTAGAGGGCAAAGCTTGCTGTAGTGTCTGTTACATCGATGGAGCATGTCTTACATAATTGTGCAGCCAGAGTTCAGTGTGCCGGTAGGAATGCGCAATAGACTGTGTCACGAGCTGCATTTGTGCCATTGCAACCCAGAGTGTGACATAAGCTGCCCTGTCAGTGAGAATCACATGGCAATGACAGGATGTCCGTTAAAAAGCAACTCATCTGTGTTGTTTCCTTTGCATCCAGGCAAAAAAGAAAAGAAAGAAAGGAAAAAAAGCAACCTCCCCCTGTGCTGTGTTGCTGCCTTCATTTGCAGAAGTGAAGCCATCTTGCTCAACTTGGGCTACACCCTTCATTCCTACTGCGTGCCTTGTAAAGGGAGGATGGGGCAAGAAGGGATGTGTTATGTAGGTTCACTAAAGAAAAAAGAAAGAAAAGATCCAGCGCTTTAAAACAAAATGGCACAGACTGCCTGAGGACAGGCTTACAGGCCTCATGCTGCACATTACCATTTCCAGGCAGTGTCATGAATTCAGAGTGGCATTCAGACACTCCTGTTAGCAAATAAAACAGCCTACACTCCTTATTCGTGGTGATCTTAGGGTTAAAGTCAGATAGCCTTTAAAGTCCGGCAAACGTATATCAGCAGAGTGTAAGAACGGGCCCTCTGCTCTATGAAGAGCGCTGCCAAAGCCACCGCCCTTTCTCTGTCTTTGTCCCCATTCCCAGTCTGAAATGTTCACTCTGTATTACAGACTACAATCTGGGACAGTAAACACTCTCAAGCAGGGCCACACCCACAGCAAAGGAATGCACCTGAATTGATATATGCAACAGATGCATAACGTTTAATTATCCTCCGTTTTCAGTCACTGAGGTGTAGCAGCATTCAAACCCCCGTGGCTGTCTCTCCAAACGTGGAGATAACTGCAGCAAAGTCACAGTCATGATCGAAGTAATCTTATCTCGACCCTGAGCGTAGAGGTCAAAGAAGTAGGCTCAAAGCATGGTAAGAGGTCTCTGTCTGTCTCACCTAGTCTCAACTTTGCACTGTATGTTTTTGTGTTTTCTCTTCCTCACCTTCAGCAAAATGTCCCACCCACATATCATGTAACTTCTCTTCTCTTCTCTTCTCTTCTCTTCTCTTCTCTTCTCTTCTCTTTCTGTTTAGCATAATTGTGGGCTAAAGTCTGATAAGAAAACCTCCTAAAGAGTTAAAATGTCAGCAGTTCCTCGGTTTGTACATGGTTCATTTACACCGTCCTGTTTACAACCATCATTCCTATTTCTCATTTCTATTTCACGTCCTGCCCATTCAACTCCACTGTGTTTTTCCTTTTTCTTATCCCATTTTGCTGTGGCAGAGAATGCACATCGACGGTCCCAGATAAACTCAATCCTTTTTGTATTAGGCTGTTTGTTATCTGTATATAAGCCTGTCTCAAGGCCTTCGACAAAACCCCCCGGTTCTGTCTGCCTCCCTTTCTTGGATGATGCAGCCAGAAATAAAGAGAAGGGGGTGGGGAGGGTCAAACCTGACAGTGAAGCCTCAGCCTGGACAGTCCAGATGTAGATGAGTAGAGAGACAGGCGATGGGTAAGGAACAGAGCGATGGAAAAAAAGGAGTGGAGGAGACTATGCGAGCCCACAGCAGCCAGATGGAATTTCTAACATACGCAGCAGGAATGTCAGGAATGCAGGACAGTCTGATCTGACCAAGGGAGAGGGTGGAGAGGACAGACGAGTCAGGAAAGACAAAAAAAAGAAGAAGAAGTGGAGATATAGGAAAGAGTGGCACAGCAAAAGAGCCGGGAGACTCAACACTGGCTGGCTTTGTTAACATAAAAATACAGAGTCACTTTTTGTGGAGGGAGTGGCACGCGATGGAACAAATAAGCAATTCAGTTTCAACTTTGACGCTGTGGCAGTCATAGTGAACAGTTAACACTGCGAGTACTCCTGAGGGTGGCCCGGGGACTCGTACTGCACGTCCTCTTCACTGACTTCATTCAGAAACTTTTTTCCTAACTGCTAGTGGCTTGTTTCCAGAGATGCCAGTGTCAGTTTGTCAGTCTGTCATTCTGTTGATCCCGCACTTCCGCAAAGCCTGCAGTACAACAGCTGGCATGAAACTTGATGCGTGCATGCTAAGACGATAAAGTAAGGTGGTGAAAATTACTTTGGCTAAACGTCAGCACATTTACATTGTCACTGAGTGCCTTTAAACATAATGGTTTTAGTTTTTACTCTTATGAAAGACCATGGACCCCGCACACATTAAGAGGAGTCAGACTAGAATGAAAGTTGCTCAGTTGCACCTATGGTCCAAACTCACTGACTAGCATAATTTGTGACTGAGTTATTGGCCAATTCCCACACAACTGGATAATCCTACTTCCTGTCTCTTAGATTAGAATGACTATACTGGCCGTTCTAAGACCACATAGTACAAAATGGACTTCATTTTTCATTCAATGTGACGTGAAAGTAGTGATTAAGCCCATAAAGTCAAAAAGAAAGCGTTGCAAAGTTCAGAAGTGGACGGCTGTTTTCCCCATAGACTTCAATTAAACTAGAAGTGTTTTTGAAACCAGAGAAGTCGCCCTCTATCGGCCATTAAAAGAATGCAGGTTTGAGACACTATCGTGTTGGCTTCACTTATTAGACCTGGAAGATTCACCCATCTTTTATGCTTTTATGTCATTAAAATCATCAGTTGAGCTGATGGAGAGCATGTGCACAGGACTCCTGCCAGCCTAGCTCACACGTTTCTTGTGGGTTTCCTAAACACAGAAATGGAATAAAAGAAAATAGATATATGCCTTCTAGTCTTTCCAAATGTTATTAACCCCAATTGATCAAATTCAGATAATATGCTGAAGTTACAGCGCAACCTAGCGCTGGTCCTAAGGCTTTCTGTTAAAGGAATTCCACAAAGTGAGTTGCAGCAACGTGGCAACCAGAGACCACAGAAAATCAGCTAGAAACCTAATTCAAGAGATGCGGGCAAAATTACTGCTCATGACACAAAGTAGTTGGGTTAAACTTTCTCCACTTTAAGCTCCTGAAAGTGAAGGACACCTTTGACTGAAATATGTCAGGCTAATAAATAGAGGGCTACCTAGTGAACTGAAGCCTGTTCAGTACCCCAGTGATGATGACCAGCAACAAATACTAATGAGGGAACTTTTCATCTAGTGCACTGTCTCCACAGTTCTTATGGCGAGTGAGTGAATTTGCCTGCGATTATCATGATAGCTGCTACATTTTGCAAATGTTTCCAACTGGTTCCACCTCTGACCATGCATGCTAAATTCTCCTAATGCGATGACGTCACTTTAACACTGATAACCATCAAACAATAATGGTACAACGCATGTAACACCGACTCGTGTTTAGCTAAAATCACTGGTAGCATTTAACATTTAGCATTTAGCTAGCATTGGTGCTCCTGCTGCTGATTCATTCTCAGTGAATACACTTGCGCACTTGGAGAATGTGGTTGGTTTTGTTTCCTGGAGGCCAACTACAGCACAGCACTAATTAAAAGTCCTCTGTACCCCTAAAGAAAAATCAACTCCCCCCAGCGGCTATTGTATCTGTAAAACTGATGATTGCACAATTTAAGTTGCACAAAACGTCTTTCATGACCTTTTCTGCAGTGGAATTTAGTATCTATAAAACAATTGAAGGGCTTAGGAAAGCCATTAAATGGTCATGAAAAATAAATGTGAAGTCCACAGGTGGGGACAGAATGGAAGCAAACCAGGAAGAAGGAAGGCTTTTCTTTGCAATCGTCGCACTGCGTCACACCAGTCACATTGAATGTTTCATTTTAAATAAACAAATCAGACTGTTTACAAAAAAAGATAAGCTCGGGGTGTGGAGGTCAGCAATAATGTCAAATACTGTATCCTGAGAGATGGGGGCTGGGGTAGGGGGCACAGAGAGCCTAACTCCTGAAAGAGAGCAAAGGTGAAAGTCCTTTCTTTAAGATTCAAATGAACTAAAACCATTTCTGAGTAAATAAAGTAATCAGATGCCGTCTTTTTAAATCAAATATCTGACGCAGAACTGGGAGGGTACTTTAAAAAAAAGATAATACACTTCATTCCTGATACTTTTACCAGTGCACGTCATCAACGAGTCAGAACAGGCAGGCTGCTGACTCACCCACTTCAGAAAAAAATCTGACGTTTGACATGAGCATATCTGTCCTAGTGGCTGGTTTTCTGTGTACACCCAGTAGATTTCATGTCAAAGCTCTGTGCATGCATAGAAATGACCCCTCAACTTGATGTTTGAGTAAAATCCAACTCAGTTTGAGGCAAAATGATTTCTACCCATGACCACGTCTCTGGCATTTTCATAAATCTTGCTGATTGAGACCCGCACAGCCCCACCGTGCACAGTCCACAGGGCCGTGAACCACCTGAGATTATTCTTGCCCTCCTTACAGCAGGAATGTGCAGCATGTGTTACTCATCGTCGACGGGAGAAGTGGAGCATGTCCTCAGTATCTTAAGATCAACACAAAATTGCATTCTTTGAAGGCTAGAAAAACACTGAGCTACTTTACTTCACATGTGTTTGGCTGCAAGTGGTTAGTTTTCAAACTCTCTGCATGTGTATTTACTTCTTTGCATCAGCTCGAAACGCTTTCCAAGCCCTCGGGTCTGCATTGGAGTGAAATTCAGAAATAAGTTACAAACTGTCAAAATTAAAAAGGAGAAGAAATAAAAATGTGGGGTAAAGACTAGAGCCAGTGTATTTACTCGGTAGTGCTGCATAAAGTGAAGTCAAGGCGGATGCATGTTTTTGGTTATGGCAAACCATTGTTTGGCCATTCACCCAAAACTACAAAGTAGATCTACAAAGTTCAGTAGGATTCAACCATTCCTATAAAGCAAAAAAAAAAAAAAAAGTATATTTAGAGAGTTTCTAACTACTGAAAATACTTCTTTTGTTTCTGGCAATAGCTGTCATCTGGTCAGAAGATGCGTACCCCGAATATCTGAGTCGATTGATTATCACATTTGTTTTCTCAAATGAGTGTCATCTGGGTAACGTGAAAACAGCAAAAACATCTGGCACACATTATTTGATAGACTGTACATAAAAGATGGCTGTCACACAATTGTTAGTGAAGTCACGTGGGAAACCTTAAGCAGCGGGTTTTGCAGTCACAGTTGTGTTTTAACAGCGAACATGACATTAGAAGCCAAAGTACTCTGGGTTTAATCTCTTTTGGGTAAGGGGACTAAGACTTGAAAAAAGTTATTAAGGCTGTAAATTCATGAGAAAAAGTATTACTATCATCATAGAAAAGGAAGCAAAGAATAATTTTTCCACAGACTTTAACACTGTTGCACTTCTTTTTTCATAGCCAGTGGATCTGCCCCCTCTGGCCATTAGAAAAAATGCAGCTTTACTGGACGCTACATCCATCTTCTATATACAGTCAATCGCCTGGACCATGCTTCTAGCAAGGCTGGAAAATTCTGTTTAGTTACTTTAATTTAGATATGAATCTTATCTTTGTTAGTTAGCCTGCTTAAACCGCGTAGTCAGCTGTACAGTTACAACATACCACTAGGTTAGATGACAGCTCTAATTTAGATGAGTTATAGTACAGGTGTTCTCTGGAACACACCCAAACTTTTTTAAAACTTCAAAAACAAATATTTCTTTGGACTTCTGCAGGGTCTCTTCTCTCTTGTACGGGCTGTCTGCTCCTATTCAGCGCTTCTCGCTCATCCTTTGTAACCACGGTAACTGACAAAATTTCTTTTTTTTTTCTCGTTCAGGAGGCTGCTCTCTGAATGCGAGCATCCTGTAACTAAAAGAATGTCTAAGGATTTCTCGCTGGCACTGTATATCGTGCAGAGGCAGCTGAGCCGCTGATCCGCTTGTCCATCCTGGTGATCTGACGCATGATCTTGTGTGCATCTCCCCGGGCACTTTTTTTCCTTTGCATATCAGCTCACTTCACCCACTTACTCACAGCTGATTGCACACACTGTGATTCGACTGCACCCACTTACTGTACGTGTGTGACTGGCTGTATGCCACCTCATGCCCACGCTACTAAAGCAGGGAGTTTGTAGGGGAAGTTAAACAATCTTTTCTTCTCTTTCTGCAGAAATACATGCACCTAAAGCCAGAGGAAGAAAGAGGAAGGAGTCACCATTTGCGCCTTAAAGCGGATTGTGCATCACTGCAGGCTCTCTCACGCTCGCCGGCTTCATACCAGCTGATGCACAGCAGTTCTTCACTGGCAAGCTTTATGTTTCTGTACACATGCTAAAGCTGCCAGCTGAAGAACTGCTCTGGCCAGCTCTGCTCCCGGAAGGCTCAAGAAGAGGAAGCAGATGACGGGTGATGGGAATTTGGCTGAAGAGGACTTTTATAACCTGTAAGATTGGACCAGAAACATTGTATAGATTATAGGCAGACATGTTATCCTTTTCCCACCAAAAACTGCTTGAATTGTGTTTTTTATGTCTTTTAATAAAGCACAAAATATTTTCTCAGATGTGTTGTTGCAGTCACGCTATAGACAATAAAGTGCATACCAGCACTGCATGTTCTCTCGTCCAAAAATAACAGCACACTCACAGAGAGGCACATGACTACGCAAAAATGTGTCACACCTAATGGCTTTTAAGTATCTGCTGATCCCATCAAAGGAGAGCAACAAAGGATCAGAGTAAATTAAGATGCTCTTTAAATGCTAAATTGTCAAAGCAAATTGGTTTCAGATCTGCAATAACTGCCCGGTCTTTGTTCTCATGTTAAGTCAACACGATGGCATTCAGTCAGGACTGTTTGTACCCAATTGGATTGCTGTTACATATAAACCAGAAAGAGAAGAGAAAAAAACTTCCCTAATGTCTGTTGTTCAGAGCCTAAAGGCATCACCAGCTGCTTTAAGGAATTCCTTCACAGTGTGTTCAAGGATGAACTCACACGATTGTCAAACTGGGAGAGGCCCTGAAATTGAAAAAACTATGTATAGTAGAGCAAACTACTTATTTTTTTTATGTAGAGGATAAAAATGTATAGTTGTTTCAGTTTTTCTTTCAGAGTCAGTAAGTTGATTAAAAACAAAAATCAGTCACATTATGCTGATGTAATTTTTCAGCAGTACTTCAAATATACATATGACTGGAAAGCACATTCAGCACATTTGGCAACTTTTTAAAGCTGAACGAGCTCCTGCGGTTTGTTGGGCTGAGAAATCCTGAGTATTTTGTTCCACGCTGACAAACAGGAATTTGAAAGACGAAAGTAGAAGTTGAGAGTTGTTAGCGCAAACAACTTGATGATCTTAGTGCAGTGTCATAAAATCACCACCAGATGTCAGGATGCTCTGCAAAAACTAACACGGCTGAGAGCGACGGGGAGCCTGATCTCACTGTAGGACAGATGTGCACTGATGAGTCACCCATATAGTTTAAACAGTATTAATGAATTGCATCTTATTATGTTAGAAATTGCTAGAAGCAGATGATAGACGGAGAAGAGAGTAACTGTACGAGTCAGGAGTGGCATAGAAGGTATGTGAGGGTAGCATTTTTATACCTCGTCCTCGTGTCCAAAATCTCGAGACAGAGTCTCACATTTTGATTGGTTCTCCAGGAGATCAGGTTAATCAGGTTTTTACCCAGCGCATGTGAAGGGGAGGCTTTTCGTTGTAGCTAGAAGAAGGTTATTCATAAGGAAAAGTTACAAGATAACGAAAGTGACGAGCTTTGCAGATTTCATCCACCATGACTGAAAATAGCGCACAGAAAATCAGGCGGCTCTATACTCCGAGAAACAGGAATTTTGTGTTTTTTAATTGCTATTTCTTTTAAGTTTTATTAGTTTTTATTTGTTATTTTTCAGATTTGCAAAGGGGGGTGGGGGTGCGCTGTGAAGTGTGTGCGTCATAATTGGATAAAAATTGATTACATTGTCAAATGTGGCTCAAAAAAGTCTGCAAATCTATGGGTACGTCCAAACTGAAACCTAAAGCCTGCGGAAACCATGGTGAAATGAAATAGAAACAGGAGCATGTTAAGATTATCGCATGAGACCATAATAACAAATTTGAACTTCCTACTATCCTTATTGCATATACTTAGCAAAGGCGCTGGAAATATATTTAGCCTGTACATGCTAAATGACAAACCAGTAACACGCACAATATGTTAATCTAAGAAGCTTGGAAAGACTAGCTGTCAAAAAACACAGTATTAGCTACACATTTATTTCTTGGTCACCCTGGCGGTGGTGCAGGACATGTATGAGAACAGCGAGTCAGAGGTGAGGTAAGCAGTAGGAGTGACAGATGGGTTCAGGGTGGGGATGGAATTATATCAGATATCGGCTCTGAGTCTCTTTTTGTTTGCAGCGGTGATGGAAGTCTTTGTGGAAGAAAGGCCTGGAGACGTGGAGGTATGGTCTGGAGAAAGGATGAATAAAAGTTAGTAGAAGCAAGACACATGTGTGTGAATGAGAGGGAGACAGGTGGAAATCAGAGGGTTGGTGTGACACAAGACGACCCGAGGGATTTATATCATATTTTTTGACACCATTATTAGGTTATCTGCCATGAGCTGATCCAGTCAAATCTGTTTGCTCATTATACAGATTTATGTTTTTGCACAAGGTATGGAACTTTAAAACAGCATTAAGATATGATGTAAGGAAATCTCAGAAAGGTGTGAAAAAGTAAAGAAGTCATCAAACACTGACATATTTCTTTTTCATATTTCAACAACATTACAACAGTGGATTATTAATGGAGATGCATCCATGTGCAAATACATGTTATTTTTATAGGTGATTAAAGTGGAATCAACTTTTGGGTGATTCGTCTAAGATAATGAAATTTTGATGACAATTTGTATCATATGAAGAGAAATGACTACATACTATAGTTAACTACACCTTCAAGGAACATTACTCTATTTTTACACTGTTTTCAGAGGGCTCTTTAGAATTTCTTTACAAGGTCTATTCTATAAAACATGCAGTATGTCATGATTATTACATGATATTCTTACTGTTTGTTCTGTGAAATGAATACAATCTGAATTCAAAAATAGTGTAATCATACATGCACATTCATAATATAATCTGTGTTAGACCCCTTAAATTAAGGTTAAAGTCAACACTTTGTGTTATGTTTGGACCCTACACCAATTTTCATTTATTGCACTGGCATACTTTTTATGACAAGTAACATTTTCAGTTTCAGTAATGAGTACATATACTCAAGTACCCTGATAAAAACACCTGTACATCATCTCCTGTCCAACCAGCCAATCATGTGGCACAGAATCCTGCAGCTATAGGTCAGAAGCTTAGCATGGGGACAGGATTATTAGCACCAATCTGATTTAAGTATTTCTCATTTTCATGCCCATCAAGTCTGGATCAGGGGAATATCCAGACTTGATGGAGCTGACTGAAAAGCCGCAATAACTCAGACATCTAATATTTACTACTGTGGTGAGCTGCCCAGAAACCATCTCTGGCTCACAGCATATATGTGTCTAGCAGCAAATGGGCTAACAGCAGGAAAGGTTCACATCAGGTTTCATTTCTGTGAACCAACAACCGAAATCTGAGGGTGCAGTGGGTCGACCGCACAGGTGAAGGCTGGCAAAACATTGCACTTCAGGATAAGCTCAGATTGCCAACAACATGAATCCATGAAGTCAACGTGCCTCATGTCAACAGTCCAGGCTTCTTTCCTGGCACACTCTGTGCCTCCGTAATAATTATGGCTTGAAATAAAAAGCCTATGAGTATTGCTGCAGACCATTTACATCCCTTAATGGAAGCTAAAGGGATACTTTCGGCATGATGCTGCACTGTTGAGTGAAACAAAAGTCATCTGCAGTGGTTTCGTCAACACGACAATGAGTTCAGTGTATTCTCCAATTACCAGCTGTGAGTCCAGTAGAAAACCTTTGGGACGTGATGCAGTGCAACAATAGACTCGAAGATGTTCAGATGAAGAATCTGCATATTGTTATCATTTCTGATGAAGCACAATCACAAAAGCACATCTCCAACATCCTGTGGAATCCATGCCACCCAGATCCGAGGCTGTCTGGAGAGCAAATGGACGTCCTACCCATTAATAGCTTAGCATCCATAATAAGTGAACTGCTTGTGCTTCTATGGCAATGACACACACACACACACACACACACACACACACACACACACACACACACACACACACACGCATTGCACATAGAACATTTCATTATATGTAAACTCAATGTGCTTAACACAGAACATAAAAAATAAAAGTATAAGATAAGACGTGAAAGCACTAGCACTTCGAGTATTGCTAATTTTATTTAAGAACACTTCAACTGATTCTTGACTGATCAGATGTTAAATTTGGGGAACTCTTTGCAGAGATGCCGTTACAGGCTCTAATATGGCAGAATACAACCAGAGTCTGAGTCAGCAGGTGGTGTATGTGTTTAGAGGCTTGTGGTTCAATGTCCGCCCTGCTCCAGCTCCACTCATCTCTCTCCCCCACACACCCTCCATAGTGTTCGATATGCTGATCCAACTGCTGCCCCCATGCGCACATGGAAAGATGGAAAGCTTTTACGCACCGCGCGCGTTCACTTAAAACGGGTTTAGCTGTTGTTTCTGCATTGTCACACGCATCGCCTGGTGCATAAGTAGGCTTCGGCATTAGGGATGTGCTGTAGAAAAGTAGGGGATGCGGTAATACCTCACTACATAATACAGGGGGGTGGGGGTAAGAGACGAGACTTGCGTCCAGATGCTCACCGCCAACTAAACGCGAGAGAAGCTCAGACATCAATAACATCTCGCTCATCAATAAGAAATTTTGATGGAGTTGGACTGCTTAATTAAATAGGTTGCCTTTACGCTAGCTGAATTTGTAATATTTAATCTGATGACCCCCAATGGACAAGATCTGAAGGAAGAACTCTTCAGCGTCTCCATCCACAGGAAAGCGGCTCGGCCAGACAGAGAATCCGACTTGGAGATATTTCTTATCTTTCAGTGATGGCTATTAACACTGATGCTGCCTTTGGGAAAAGCGCCCTTGGCGAGAGGGAAGTTTCTATACCCACCGGCTTCCAGGACACGGAGAAGCTACTGAGCACAGCAACCACCGAGCCCACCGGGCAGAGCAACATCAAACCATCTGACTCTTTCTCCCTGAACATCAGAGGGAGTGTCCGCTCCCTGGATGCGGACCAGAACGGACACAGATCACCTCTTAAATCGGGCTCCGTTGGGCAACTGGCCCCACCCAGATCCTCGTCCCGGCTTTTCCTGGGACAGCTGCCCTCTCAGGTGCCACCGGGCACCGACCCCCCGAGTTACCTCTGGCTCGCCGTGCTGTCCTGTTTCTGTCCCGGCTGGCCCCTCAATATTTGTGCCTTGTGGTATGCAAATGTGGTGAGTGCCGCGCAGTTATTTAGCTTTTACTTTATCCATAGACATTTTTCTCCGTGCTTTAAATCACACTGTAAATCCAGGTGTTTTGCTACTGTTTTGCAACTGTGTTGCTCCTAAATTATTTATATTTTATCTCCTTCCATTTCCCGTTAGTCGAGGACTGTTCTCCAGACAGGGGATGCTGAGGGAGCGAGAAAGTATGGGCGTCTATCTATGTTACTCAGCGCCCTGGCAATGGTGCTGGGTGTGGCTGTGATCATCTTCGTAGCGGTTACAATAGGTATGCGAGGAAGAAATGGAACAAACACACAGAAATCTCAGTGTAACTCTGTGT
Organism: Pundamilia nyererei; assembly: GCF_000239375.1. Lineage (NCBI taxonomy): Eukaryota > Metazoa > Chordata > Actinopteri > Cichliformes > Cichlidae > Pundamilia > Pundamilia nyererei. Next base: position 4,704,769 of record NW_005187427.1, on the reverse strand, counting down.
ATATCAACTTTTTCCTCTGTCTGTTTTGCTCTCAGAGATGCAGCAATGAAAAGTGGGATGAAAGGAGTCTTCTTTTACGTCATCTCAAATTTTCACACGAGGAAGGATGTCAATTTGACGATGAAAAAGCACAAACAAGACGAAGAGACTCTCAAGTACGACTTAATGTTTTGTTTTTGTTTGTTTTGTTTTCTGCTACGGACCTAAAAAAAAAAACAGAAAGAAAAAGAAAGAAGGGCAGGACATTTCTATTTTTCTGGCTACACTCATGCCCAATCACGTCAGAAACTCAGGATCTGAGGAAGAAAGATAAAAACTGCACTATTGTGTCAGGCTGTCAGTAACTATATTCTCATAGTCTAAACTAGTGGTGCACTCCTGCCTTATGCAGACAGCTGGATAAAACTACAATTTGCAAATAAATTAAAAAAGAAAAAAACACATATGGGTTCACTAAACACAACAACAAATACACAAGATCAGAAAAAAAGGCATCAGTGCACTTCTAGTCCATGATGTCGTCACTGCCTGCCCTGTTTCTCAAAACTAAATTTTAACAAAACATTAACTTTTTCTCCCGTTTGAGAGTTTTGTGGCTGTAGGAAGACGTATAAGCTGTTTTCGTACATTGTTTACATGAATTTTAGGCACATGTCTATGTATCACAACAATGCCTTTCTGCAGTCATAGTGTGATATCTTGCTTTGCGTGCTGTCATAACTGAAATGACTCCTGTTTGGACTCTACTGAACCTCATTATGTTTACAATATACTGCAAGATATGAACGGGGCGGTTGCCCCCCTTGTATGCACCGATCTTGGCACTCTGATGTTCATGTTTATACATTTATACTGTATGACTGGTTTACTGTGCCATAGTTCTGCATGTCTGAAATAAAGCTGAATGAGCATGACCAAGCTGGAAGTGAGTTTGTCACTTTTATTTAACAAAATAAGTCAATACGATACACAATCCAAATGAAAGGTTATTATTTGAATTTATAAGGAGTTAAAATAACAACAGGATACAAGCAGCAATATACAAATCCCCAGAAAATAAATAAACTCTCCAATCTGAGAAATTACATTTTATTTTCAATATTTTGTGTCAATTATATTTTTGTGCCATAGAGAGAATAAAAACCACATGGTATACACTTGGTTAGAGTTACAGTGCGTATATTTTGTCAGTTGATGGCGATTCATTGGAAAGTGTAGAGCAACAAGAGTATGGTGCAGACACCAATAACCACACCCAGAATTATAGAGTCCCGCCTCTTGCGCAAATTGATTTTCTGGATGAGACTGTTGATGGTGGGGAAGCGATCTGAGAGGCGGGGTAGCAGGGTGAAGGAAAATAATTAAGACCCAAGCTGGGTTTCCCTTCCTTGCAGTAAGTAAATAAGAGACAGAGAGTAGCAGGAAAAAACATCAGCAAGGCTCCGAAACAAAAATCCAATCCAGCGGTGTGGTTCAGTGGATCCAAACCATCTTATATTAACCCACATGCCTGTCAGATGGACTCGAGACTTTAAAATTATGGTCATTTAAGACTTAATAGCAAAAAATTTATATTTTCTAAATATTTTTTCATTCAGTTCAATGGTCAGTGTTCATCTCAGGTCTGTTCATTTTTTTATTTATTAGTGCAATCTAGCTATGCATTTATTATTTTAACTATCTAATTGCGTATGGCTCAGTCACACAAAGTAAAAATAAGACAAACATCCTCGTGACTAGGAAAGGAAAGAAAAAAGTGGTTCCCTGGTAGCTATGGTGACCAAGTGTTCACCCAGATGTGGGGGGTGTTCCTTTGTCAACCTCTGGGCAACCTTTTTTGATTGGAAGACAGTTGCATGGGTCGTCTTTCTTCATTCACACCCAGACAGACTAGCAAACATTTAGTCGTGGCCAAAAGTTTTGAGAATGACACAAATATTGGTTTTCAGAAAGTTTGCTGCTTCAGCTTTTATGAAGGCAGTTTGCATATACTCCAGAATTTTATGAAGAGTGATCAGATAAACTGCAAAGTCCTTCTTCTTGTTAACATAGGTGAGAATGTTGACGAGCACAAGGCTGGAGATCATTATGTTATGATGATTGAGTTAGAATAGCAGACTGGAATTGTTAAAATGATGGCGATGCTTGAAATCGTTGTTCTTCCCGTTAACCATGGTAACCTGCAAGAAAACATGTGCAGCCAGCATTGTGTGCGATCGTGGCTCAAAGAGTTGGCAGTTCGTCTTGTAACCGGAAGGTTGCTGGTTCGAGCCCCGGCTCGGACAGTCTCGGTCGTTGTGTGCTTGGGCAAGACACTTCACCTATCGCCTACTGGTGTTGGCCAGAGGGGCCAATGGCGCGATATGGGAGCCTCGCTTCTGTCAGTCTGCCCCAGGGCAGCTGTGGCTACAACTGTAGCTACCTCCACCAGTGTGTGAATGTGAGAGTGAATGAATAGTGGAATTGTAAAGTGCTTTGCGGTTCTCGAAAAGCGCTATCTAAATGCAATACATTCCTTATTATAATTATTATTGTGTTGCATAAAATGGGCTTCACAGGCAAGGATATTGTTGCTGCTAAGATTGCACTTGATGATCCGATAAACAGTCAACAGTCAACTGTTTATCGGATCATCAAGACAGTGCAATTCATTATTATAATAATTATAATAAGGAATGGATTGCATTTACATTTATGTCTTGATGATCCGATAAACAGTCAACTGTTTATCGGATCATCAAGAATTTCAAGGAAAGAGGTTCAAAGGTCCTCTAACGATGATTCAGAAACAACTGACAAAAAGATCTAAAAACACTGAAGCAGCAAACTTTATGAAAACCAATATTTGTGTCATTCTCAAAACCTTTTTCCATGACTGTACAGTGCTGTGAAAAAGTATTTGCCACCTCCTTGATCTCATAAATAACTTTTCCTTTAAATGACAATGTCATTTCACACTGGCCCTGTATGAAAAACAAAATGAAGGTTTTGAATTGGTCTAATCAAAGTCTGGGCTTATATGTGATGGCAATGCTTTGGCATGACCTTAAACAGGCTGTTCATGCAATGTAATTCCTCCAGACAATTCCACACTTGTGGTTTTGACCTATTTATCACATTTACACATTTCGCCATATTATCACAGATTGCACGTAACTTCCAAGTTGACTCCATTCAATCACAAACTCATAGCAGACTGACTGTCTTATCGTCCCTAACTTGCTCTGAAGACCGCAGCTGACTGAGAGTGGTTGCACAGGCGTTGCCTGTCTTCACAAGCAGTTTTCTAATTTCCTGTGCAACGAGTAGAACTGGCATTTTTATTTTAACACAGAAAAAAGGAAAGAAAGTCGAGTCTGGAGAAAAAGAAGAGAAGTGATATCAATGATAAAAGGATACTGGCCAAAGTTGTGACCCTGGTTTGAATGGACTTCAACATCCCACGCTGAAATGTGATGTTCTCTTTGGTAGCCATGGCGATACTGCAGGGAGACAAACCATTAGGGACTGGCGGCTGCACAAAAAGAAGCACACACAGTAGCTGTCTTCGCAGAATCACATTAAGCTTGTTTCAGCTAATGAGCTAAAAGTAGGGAGCTACAGTAGTTTTAATAGACTGAAATGTGCTGCATTTGCTTATGATGGGCACGTGTTGAGTGAGAACAAAGCAAGGGAGGAGGAAAGCAAATGAAGCATTAATAGAACTGACCTTATTGCGTTGTCAATATGACTGTCTGAGCTGTGAACATAGGACAAAAAACAAGAAAAAGGATAAAAGTAAGTCAACCATCTTCAGTAAAGTTAAAGAATAAAACTTCCTAAAATAACCTTATGAGATCATTTCAAATGTTCTCTATATGAAGTTATGGAATTATACAACAAGACTCAGAGGAAGCCTGTGCCATGAACCCACACAGCCCGATCGGTCTGTTATCATAAGAGAAGCACTTCATCTGATTCCTGCGAGGGAGGAGAAAGTGCTGTTAATGGGCGATTTTGGGGAAAGTCCATTAACGTGTATAAAATTTCAGCTCTGAACATATGGATATATAATGTTTGGTTCTGATCTCTGATTTTCTTGAGGCGTAAGGAAAACATACAGAGGGTCAACAGTGCACATACACACAGAGAAGGGCTTGTATTATCTGCTAAGATAAGTGATGGGCAGAAAAAGTCTGGGGCTGAGCGGAGCATATAAAGGCAGCTGCATGCATCCTGTCGGACTTCACTAGAGACCAAAAATCAATACTGTGCTTTATACTTCCTCCATCTATTCGTCCACCGCTCCCACCATCTATCTGCTGCCATCCTCTCCTTTTTCAGACGATCCTTTATTAGCCGGCAGAGTCAGAGGCGAGGCAGCTTCATGTTTAGCAGACCCTACTTTTCTTTCTTTGCTTATTTTCCTATTCTTTACTTGTGATATAGCATAACATTATAATTTCAATTTAAATCTGCCTGTGTTCAATGTACATGAATATGAATACAGCTGCAATATGCACACAGACATGGTTTCCAATGGTTTTCCATTTCTGCATATCTGACCACTAGTCACACTTATAAAGTTAGAACCACTGAGTCTTTTTTAAAAATTTGGTTTAGTTGGCATCTTTGTTGAAAACAGAGCAGAGGCAATAACGCGGATCAACTCCCCACCATTGGACATTTGCGCATTTAACAAACACAGCCAATAGATTCTTGTGAAAATGAAATGAGAGGAACCATTCAAACCTAAATGTGTCAACAAGCCAACCAGCAAATGAACCAGTTAACCAACCACATCCCTCATTCAGGTCCAGATCTGGGTCCAGCTGAGAAATGCAATTTGTCTAGGATGCCCGAATCCGCTCTAGGACTTCCTCCCGGTGGGACATGACCAAACCACCTCGTCGGCCCATTTGATGCAAGGAAGTAACGGCTCTACTTTGAGGCAACTTTGTCAATAATCACATCGATAGCACTCTGGGCCCCCTTTCTTCCTATTGTAAAACACATGTAAAAAACCTCGGTGTCTACCTTGATGGTTCTTTTAAATTGAATAAGCAGGTGAGGGCAATAGTCCAGTCCTGCTTCTTTCAGTTAAGACAGCTAGCCAAGGTAAAGCCATACCTTCCGGCTAATGTCTTTGAACATGTTATTGACCTTTTCCTTACTTGCAGATTGGACTACTGCAATTCATTGTATTTTAGTCTCAACCAGGCCTCCATTCATCATCTTCAGATGGTCCAAAATGCAGTTGCTCGCCTGCTAACTGGTACCAAACAGGGAGAGCATATAACCCCAGTTTTAGCTTCTCTACACTGGCTTCCTGTCTCCTGCAGGATCCAGTTTAAACTTTGACTTTTTGTTTAGCTTAACTAATATATGTCCTAATATGAGATGTGCATTAATATTGTATAATTTCTAAAACTGCAATCAACACCTCTTTAAATTTAAGTGAAGCTGCAAATTATTGAGTAAGTTATGAGTGCTTGAATAAAATCTAATAAAATAATAAGAAGAAAAACACCAGCAGTCCAAAACATTTATAAACTGAGCAGCAGCAACGTGTTGTCTGTCGATCAGCTAATAGCTAAATCGAATCCTTTTAGCAGCCCTCAATACTGAGACGATGCCGCACATTTTAACCTCATTTCTTACATTCAGTATTGAACATTTGTTCATATAGTGCATTTACTCCACCGAATCCCAAACAAGAATCTCCTCATCAATCACTGACATGTTCACACCTTCGACAAGTCAAAGCGCAACAGTGGTTTCTCAGATCAGCCTCACAGAGCCTCAGATTTTATGTGCATTCTTCTTTCAAGCTCCATCTATCTAAATAACAGCACGCCCAATATCTCATAACAATGACAATAAAAACAGTTCCTCAACTTGCAGAGACCGCTGCTGAGACTGTGTTTCACTGTTAAAGGTAAATTTAACTCCTCAATTTTCAATCTGAGAGTCTAAACTGTCTGAAGAGTATTAATAGTTTGTCTTTGCTGATGTCTGCTCCTCCTCCACAGGTGATACAGGAGGAAAATGTTTCTCTGGGTAAAATCAGCAACGCTTGTTTATCCGAAACAAACCAAGGATGCACTGGAGGAAGAAATAACCACACTGCGACAGCAGGTGGGCTATTTTTTCCTCATACGGTTGGGAAGGTGCTTAAAGTGGGTGGTTTATTTCTGAATCATGTTCAGTGATCACGGCAGCGCGCATCTCAGCACATTTCTGGCATTTCAACAAGTCCAGTACTGGCACTGTCAATAATGTTACTGTTGGCTCAGGGAAGTGTATTAGCATTAGCTGAAGTACTCATCAAATACAACGCAGTATTTAAAATGTTCATATAACACTTTATATAAAGGTATAGACTCTTTTCTTTTTAACTTGCTCTGACCTTTCTTAAAAAAACACTGCTTCTGTTAGCAACAAATAAAAAACAAAAAGATAATACAAATAAATACAAATCAGAATAAAGTCAACATGTAACAACATGTAACACAAAACTGCTTTTTGCTTCATTAAAAAAAAAAAAAAGGCATAACATGTTCTCATCGTTAAGGCCAAAAAGTGTGATACCCAGTGTCACACGAGCCTAATGACTGGCCTCCTTGTGGCGGCCTTGTGAATACTTTGGTTGCTAGCGGACCGCTGTAGTCACCTGCAGTTTGCACAGAAGACGTCGACTTATCTGAACTCGCCGAGCAAACATGTTCACTGAATTGTAATTTGCATGGTGGCTGCAGAATGGTCTCTAGACCTGTGTGACCTTGTTGTGGTTGTATGAATCTAACAGTTACAACATACGTAACAAGAATTTTTAAAATGGATATTAAACAAAACTGATATACTTCCACATTAAAGAAAAAGTAAATAAATGGGAAGTTAATAAGAAGTATTCAGAAGCAACCATGTAAAATACCTGAAAATGAAATCTCAAAGAAACTCGTAAATTTTTAACTAAGGAAAATGTAAAATGAAAGGCACCTAAATGATGACTAATCATGTTGGATTCCTGGCTCGACAAACTGCTGCATCAGTTGGTAAGTTCAAAGCTGTGGTGCATATCTCAACACTGACATGGTGGATTTTTCACTGAAGTAGCTAAACACTTTAATGGCTCTCCAGACTTTTCAAACAAAACCATTATCACCATTAAAAAAGTGTTAATCCCTGACGGGGCGTCGGGGGATTCCCCAGGAGCATCTTCCTCGGAGGGCTCAACCCGGGGTTGCGGTCATGGCCTATTAAGGGCTCTGTTGGCTCTTAGGTGACGGTTTCCTCATGGCTGCGTGCAGCGGGGCTAGGGGAGGGTCTGTGCTGAGGACGGGGCTGTGGCTCCCCACACCCTCTAGCAGATCATTACATGAAGGAACCTTTTAAATACAAGCGCGCTCATGCTCACAGGTGTACACACAGGTGCTCACACACACAAACTACACCCTTTTTGGCTCCTACCTCAAAGCACACTGTGCGCTGTAGATCCTACGTGCTGCACAATAATGTTTAATATTTACTGTTATATTCCCATAGATCATCGTGATGTTGTTTATTATGTTGCTCTTTTTTTTCTGCTTGTTTTCTCTTTTTTCTTTCTCAACAGGTGATCCAGGTGATTGATACAGTATATACATTTTTTGTCTGCTTATTTTGTTGGTTTTTGTTTTTTGCCCTTTATCCCCGTCCCTCTTCCTCGCTGTTTTTCTTTCCCTCTTTCTTTTCCCCAGTCAAGTCTGTCCCGTATTTAGCAAGTGAAAATAAAATAAAATAAACAATAAAAGGTGAATCAAATAGACCATTACGGCAAGGCTGGGATGGTCCATTTGGTAAAGTCAATCCGTTGGGCATCTTTCTTCGCCTTTAGACAATAATTCTGATGGCAAAAGAGCCAAACGGGACAGGCAAAAAAAAAAAAGTGTTCAAGACTTTTATTTACAACAAAATACCTACGAAACCTTACGATAATTTAATCAGACTCAGATATTACATTAATCCAAACTGCCTGGAGAAACAAGTCTGACCACTTTCAGCCCTTTGAAATATCTGTGCAGTTATTTTACCTTTAATTGTTGCTGGAACAACCAGAAAATGTGTTCATCATCAAATATCAATATATTGATCTAAACTCACAGCTAGGATCATTATAGCCTTCTAGTTTATTTTTCTAATATATCTAAATGCAAACAATAATTGTTTAAGCTGTTGCACAAAACCTAAAATATACAGGATCTATGAAAAGTAAGGATTTGTAAATAGATCTCTGATAGGTGGGGCATTCCCTTGCACAAGAAACTGAATAATAAATGTGTGAGCTGTGCAGGCTCTCTGATTTAGTCACATTTACTTTAAAGATTAAATGACAAAACAAACAAACAAATGAAAGCCCTTTTTGGTGTTTCCAATTCATTCTGAACAACTAACTTTGCTGTTTTCTGCCACCACAATGCTGACTCATAAGTTTCGGTTCATTGTTGCAACAAAAAAGTTTCAGAGTGACGTGAGAATTCAGATTTGGGACGTATCGAGGTTTCGTGGTGTGACTTGGAGGTGTCTGACCCCCTAAAAAAGATTTTTAATAACAATTATATAGAGAGGCCAAAATGAGTGGATAAAAGACGTTACTGTTGACCACCTGACTCATCTAATCATCAGACTGGACCTTCATTATAATCTCAACAACTCGCATGTTTCTACAGAAATTTTAATCATGAAGTTCAGCCATTTCGTATCCATCATTTACACCAGGTGATATGCAACCGCAGCACAGCTCTGTCCTAGAGTCAGACAACAATTACCTTTTTTATTTATTATTTTTTGTATTTCAAAAGGAGGAATTGGATCTCAGTCCAATGGCAACTCAGGGGAAGGAACAAACTGCAGATCCACTGCTTCAGGGAACAGCGGTGATGGGAGCGTGGGAGTTGTGTCTCTCGCTGCTAAAATAACCTAAACCATGTTTTCATTATCTGCAGTAATGCAGTCATTCCCATAAAGCCAATATACGATATAGAGTCTGGTCTATTCACCCCCCCAAGTTCCAAAGTGGTCAAACCAAAACTGGAAGCCACTTTGTATTCACTGCCTCAGGAAGCACCGGCAGTGTGAGTCCCCAGCTCAATGTGTTATTTTGTTCAGGAGACACTAAAGGTGGGCTATTTCGTGATTTCTGAATTCTTAGTCATGCTCTGTATTTTAAAAGGAGGAATGGGAGCCCAGTCAAATACTGGCAACTAATGTAAAACAGGGGGGTGGAAGCAACGCTGGATGCCCTGCCTGGGGGAATGCTAGCAGTGCGAGCGGTCTGTTTTCTCTGTCATTTTGCTGAAAAGTTAGCAGGAGTGGGCAGACTTCAGAGTTTAGAATCTGTGCAGTAAAATTAGTAGGTTGTGTGATTGTATCTATTTATTGTCTTTTTACTTCTGAAGGGGAAAACACAGCCAGCACTGGCAACACGAGTAACGCGACAGCTGGTGAAGAAGATACTGGAAGGAGAAAAAAACACCTGCAATCTAACGTACGTGAGTACTGTTAAGGCCTTTACACGCAGGATGGGTTTAAAATATTTTTCACACTCACCTGTTCTTAATGCAGCCCCTCACACTCAACACATATTTTCGCTGGAAAAATTGCGGCATTAATTTTTTCAAACCAAGCACAATTTTTCTGATTTTGTGGATCTGAATAAACAGATCAAACCAATCAGGTCACTGCATTTGGCAACAAGTGCGCTCATGGCTCAAATTGTGCACCTGTACTGAATATACAATGTGGAAATCATTTTTTAAAAGACACAAATGGACAGTGCTCTGTGTCGATGGGCTCTTTCAAATGATTTGTCTACCTTCTCAGATGTGGTCCCAAGTCTAGAAACAAGCATTCAAGCGGGCCCACTGACATTCAAATTTATGAAAGACACGATACAGCTTCAACTCCTAGATCAAACCATAATCTACCTGTTCTCTTTTTCCCCTTTGGATAGCATTTCCACAACATGAAACCTGTTTGTCACCACAGCTCCGAACACGCCAGCACACACTGACACAAGCAAGACGAGCTTCTGAATAATAGCTGCATCGCTGCTTTTTTATAAATAGAACCCAACCGAGCTGAACAGAAAGCTATAACTCCAATCAGGAAGTGTCTGAGTTGATGCAGTCATTTTTTATTACATCAGTGGAAATACCGCAGACACATCACAGAGAATTCAACTCTCACATAAAGGGGTTGTAAACAATGAGGAATTTTGGAAAATAGCTCTCAATCTTCTTGTGATAAGTGTGAAACTGGTTTTCTTAAAGATGTGTCTTACTTTCTTAGATGCTCGTGCTCCTTCAGGAAGAGCTCTGTCCTCCTGTTATTCACCCCTGAGCTGCTTTTGTAGGACCTGAGTAAGAAAATTAAAGAAGGGTAAACTCCAGCATCAGATTAGCACCAAAAACGTCATTACAGCTGGAACATGAGTGTGTGCAGATGCTTAGACAATATACTTAACATCGAAATATGTCAACCTCCCTGTGACAAGAGAAGGATATGATTCGTCATCAGTGCTGCAGGTATTTCCCTCCATCCTAAAAACACATGCCGGGATACTGATGTACTTCCTGCATTAAAGCTTCTAAGCGCTTAACCCAAAGCTCCGTCCTCCATCTCTTATTTACACCACCACCATCCCATTTCTATTTGGACTAATAATCTTTTTAATCCATCATCTATTTTCTGTTCTGTTGGCCCACTCCTTTCACTGTTCCTCCACACCTCTAATCTCAGTGGGAATAATTAAAATTCACTCTCATCATTTTTGTAATCAATCAAAGTCAAATCAGGAGAAAGTCTCATTCCCTCTGTCTGACTGTCTTGCTCTTCCTCGCCTCTAGTGAAAAAGCATTTCTCTGCATCAGGCAGGCCAGATGTAACCACTCTCCCTCAGCTCTGGCTCAATGAAAGCCTTGTGGTTTGATTTACTGTAGAAGGCACTTAGGAAAGAGATCCCCGGCGAAAGAGAGAGACATAGACAGATACAGAGAAGAGGAGGGAAGATGGCTAATAAGAGGTGTCTCTTATTAGAGGATGAAATATGATAGCGGGAATGCAGAGTATTAAAGGGTAGGGGAAACCAGACACTGAGTAGACATCTCTGCCTCCTGCTGGTCAGGGATAACATCGGACGAGAGGAGGAGGGATGAGAAGAGAGCAGAAAAGTGGGACAAAAATAAGGAAAGCTGAAAATGTTAGATTTGGTGACAACAAAAAGTAGGCATGGAAGGAATTCAGGAGGAAAAGGAAAACTCTGCATACGTAAAGCAGGAGAGTAAGCAAGTGATTTAATAACACATTTTTGTAACATCTTGGGACATATGGGAGATAAAAGAAATGACACCTAAAAAGATAAGAGAACTTCTAATATTAAATATTAGAGTTATCATCAATATCAATGAGAAGCCTAAACTACATTTGCCACCAAATTTATTCACAAAGTAGCACAATAAATAATTTTACACAACACTTGCGCTGCACTTGGAGCTAAAAAGAAGAACCTACAATAATCAATTTCCATTAGCTTAAAAAATTTGACAGTATTCTTTGGCTCCACCTCCTCAAAGTTAAATATTAGCTGTTTTTTTATTTTTATTTTATTGTGAAGCACTTAAAATAAAAGTTGTGCCTTACTGCTGCAACCACTTCAAAAGGCACAACTTTGACTTTGAAGACAGGGTTGGCGAGCAAGTCGAATTTTTCTTACAAACTACAGCCAACCACAGCAGCACCATATATTTCTTTGTTGCCAGTTTCACCAAGTGAGTGCTGACAAACACTTGCCAACCTTTTGGGCAATACACAGTTTTATCTAGCAAGGTTACCAGGGCCTCGCTGACCAGCCTCGAGGCCTGCGTGACTGACGCTTCACTCACGGTTGTATTTTCTAACAACATGAAGTCTTTTATTGATCAGAGAGGGAAGGGAACTCACTCGATGTCTCTGTGAACTGAGCCCAGAAGGTCCTCTCGCTCTCGCAGGCTATAAAAGTTGCTTTTGATTTTGTGAAACTCATGAGTGTAGTCCTGCAAAATAAAACACGATAAACAGCCAGTGTGACATGATATCACTAGCAAACAACATGATTGGAAAACATTGGGGCAAAATACAGTACATATTTCATAAATGCATCTTCAAAGTGCGCAGAATGTTCCAATAAATAGCTGAAAGATTTTGTCCTTGACCGAGGGGAAAATACTAATCATATGATCACTCAAAGACATGAAAAAATTGTTTTTAGAATGTGGATTTGCCCAAAGTTCAACCGTAATTAATTATAACATTTAAAGTGTGGAGGGCTAAAAGTGATTATTGTGAAACAGTAATTATAATAATAACGTCCCTGAACCACCACACCACTGTGCCGTCCGGCAAAACTGCAAATGAAATTAAAGTTTTATTAATTGCACAGCCTACAACAAAGTGAAGGAAGTCTATGTACCTGTAAAATGTCTCTGTGCCTCTGTAAGGTGTGCATCAATCCTGCGTTGTGTGACGAAGCTCCAGGGGTGCTAGTGCATTCTGCCATTTTGTCATTGACTGCTGTAAGCTGCAAAAAAGGATTAAATTCTTATCACGTAGCCACAGAAGCACAGACGACCTTTTAAGAGATAATGTGATTTCAAAACAGCCCAGGATTATAATTTGAAATGTTCGACTACTCGAAAAAAATTATTTAACAAATAGGCTTCAGGCCTAACAGTCTGTTTGACTCTAAAAACATCGAATAACACAATTGTCTGCAACTAAAGGCATCCTATACGTGACCATACCGTGTGCCACATTTAACTCACATTGGCTAAGAGCTGGTCCAGCTCAGTCGTCATGGCCACAAGCGAGTTGTCATGAGATGAGCCCAGAGAGTCAGACCTGATTTCAGACGGAAATAGAAAGGATGCTCAGCAAAAATGTAAAAAAGAAAATTTAATTTAAATTCAATAAGTCAACAATTATACGTTCTAAAGCTTCTAAAAGCACAAAGATTTTTTTAATATCCAACAAGATTTCTTTTGAGAGAGGGTACATGTTTAAAGTGAAGAGGGGAAAGCGCTGCCAACCTGCTGTCTCTCATCCGCTGGTCTGGGCTGCTGCTGGTATAGCTGGTGCAAAGCTTACTGAAGGAGACTAGCTTGAGGTCAAGCTCATTCTCCAGCTGCCTGGCTTGTTTACGCAAATCTGACGGGGGGAGAAAATAAATGGAAAACAAATAAATTAGACAACCCTCAATATCATGCCAGATCTACAGGAGTCCAGTAAGGATAGAAAGACCCAGGCAGATCATTTTATGTAAACCCAGAGTGTCGGTGAAGGAGAAGCCCATCTCGGTCATGATCCATCATGATTTACAGGTTATTGTAAAGTGTGAAGCACAGAAAGACGGTTGAGTGAACAACTGGATACTGTTCACAACACCAAGAGTGAGAATTTGGTGAAACTGGAAGTAGTGTGGAACAACATTATGCCGTGAAAATGTACAAGAGTCTGTAAAAGGACAAACGTTACCTTGGCCTTGAGCACAATTTTGTGGAAGACCCATTAGATGATCACTGCGTTCAAGTTTGGTTAAATTCTGGACAAATTCTTTCAATCTGCCGAAGGATTTAAAGGGTCACCGACTACTGGTTAGTGAAAGCATTAAGCATAAAGCCTCGGAAACTCTGGTGTTTTAAGATACCAGAAGCATGTTAAATTAAACTATTTAGTTCACATTATTGTTGCAGGGTTAGTGTTACACTGTAAAGTGTATTTTAAATAGCACAATTTAATTATCATTTACCAATAACACATTACAGAACATCCTTTACACGGAATTATTATGGGTTGCTGCTGACAGTGTGCTGACCTTTATCCAATGAAAAGAAACTTTGATTCTCTTTTACTGTTTGAGATGGTATCAGAGATCCAAAGTTTGATCTTGGATTTAAAAGTTTGAGAACCACTGGTTTACAACAAACATCCACAAAAAGCTGATAAACCACAGACTACACAGTACAGGTAGAAACTATTTTTATGATTATAAAAATAGCTGTTTTTCATAATATTATGATCATCAAAACAGAAAATTGGGCTCACTTTTGATTTCAGCCAAATGTAAGGAGATAATAACTGGCAACCATAACATTACGAAAGCCTTCATCCGATTAACGAGGTAACTGATTTGGTGGTCAACAATGAATGACCATATATGTGTAAACAACTATTAACTTCCTGTTTGTTTACACTTAACGATGCAAGACTTGTTTGGTTGAAATCTTCCTGTTACGTGCCTATAAACAGTAAACGGAGGATGAAACAGAAAGGTTTACAAACTCTGGTAGCACGTAAGCTGGCTTAAAGGAGGAAGCTGAAGTCTGACTACTGACTTTTGAACTACGAAGGCTAACACGCTAACAGATTAGCTCGAAACCGGCTAAAAACACCTTCTAACCGCGGATAAAATAAAGTTTCTGAACTGCTGAGTTTGTATGACCTGGATAACAAAAGCCTTACATGGTGGCAGCTGTTTGTTTGTGTGTTTGTTTGGGGTTTTTTTATTACACAAAGCACCATTATTTACCTTCCCAGTAGTTATTGCTGCCTGCCATGTTTGTTGTTGACATGTCATCATCAGCCGTCAAGAAGATACAGTTGTCGCACTTGTCTTTCTATCCCACAGCGGCCTCTAGTGGTTTCAAGATGTATGTCGCTTTCAGAGATTACTAGTTTTGATATAGAGTAGGCATCAGTAACGGTAAAGCTAATTTTAAAAATGTAGAAAATCCTACATTCAGAATTTTAGATAAATAAAATTCTAAAATCTTCATGTTGAAGTATAAACCACTGGGTATACCGATTTATTGGTAGCAATATGTGCTTAAATTAGACTATTGAAGAGGTAATGTGGGGGTTTGCAGCTGCTGTGGGTGTTTAACTTTAACTCTGTCAAAACTTTTATTTAACCAGCTATAGAATAGATAAAAATGCCTACTTCTGTAGTATTAAACAGGTCATTAAAGCCATGTTTATTTGAGCTTTACACACTTTGTTTTTGTATTGGAAATTGCTTCACTCCATTTCATACACATTCACCCAAAATTCAGCCTCTTATATTTAGCCTCATGTAAACTTTGGCAGCTCTATCTTTGGCTCGGGGAGTCACTCCATAAGATGATGCAGCTTTACAGGCTGGTTTAAAGTTAAAGTGTATCAGAAAAAAAACAAAAAGCACAAACAGATGTAACTGAGATATGTGTCAGCATTGTGATTCTCTGTCTTTTTGCTCATTCTCTTTATTCATCGTCTTGAACACAGGCAGTAATTATATCACAGTAACAGCGGCACTGGTGGTCTGGTTGATGTAGAAGACAGTGACGATGATGATGATGATGATGATGCCAGCAGTGGTGAAAAAGAGCAAAAAAGTCTGTGTTGTTTTTGCATTTCTGCAGCCTCGCCAGATGACATCTCTCTTTCACACTGATTCAGCTTTTTTCTCTCATTTCTGTCATTCCTATTGTCTGTCTTTCTTACATCTTTCTTTTCTTTTATGATGTTTCTTTTAAAAAAAAAGTGCTATGACACAACTGACGCCAGTAAGCACCTGAAGTCCAGTCCCAGATCCTGCTTTGACTAGCTGGAAGATGGAGGTTGCGGTACAGGAGGAGGAGGATAAGGAGGGATGGAAGCACAGGAAGGAGGGAGAGGGAGAAAGAGTGGAGCGATAAGGAGGTTTAAAGAAAGCGCTCTCCTCTTAGTGCTGGATCCTCCTGATGGACTGAATCTGAGGAGTCTGGGCGTGGGAGCCAAATTCACGGTAACACTTGTACTCTCCTCCGCGACAGTCGCACTCCATGATGTACTGGTGGCCACGGTAGCCAGGGTACTGGTAGCACACAAAGCTGCAGGAAAACACGCACACAGACACACGCTTGAATCAGGTAAGCAGTCAATGCTTTCTAGTGGCTGTGTGTTTTTCAGCTGTGTGAAGGTGATCTAAAGTGACCGTGAACTTACGCGCCACTCTGAATCTGCATGGATCCAACTTCGTTGTTAAACCAGCCCATGGCCTGCAGGGAGGGGTAATCATCACACATCTCGAACTGACGTCCCATCATGTTCTCCATCTCAAAGATGATCATGCGGGAGTCCTTGTGGTTCTGTGCAAAAGAGAGAAAAAAGAAGTCTCAGCAGAAATTGAGAATAAGCTGATGTCAGCTAATGGCCGTTATAGTGTGCTGTGTTAACCTACAGCACAGCAGATGGGCCTGAAGGAGATCATTCTCTCAATGCGGTAGGAGTTGCTGCCACTATAAGCCTCAAAGCGGGGGTAGTCTCCCTTCTCCAGGACGAACTGTTGGCCGCAGAAGCTGGAGTGCTCGTAGCCCACCCAGCTGGAAGCCAGAAACAAATGAAAAGAATAATGAGCGCACCTTCTATCTAAACCACCCAAAATCTGAAGGAAAGACACTCCGTTTTAGTTTCTTTAAACAGTTAAGAGTTTCCAGAAGAGCAAGGAAGCTCATCGGATACGTACGCGCCACACTCCACCTTCAGGGAGCGGATGTTCTCCATCCCACACTCCATGATGTTCTGGCAGCTGGCAGTAAACTCCATACGCCTGCCCTGGAAGTACTCCTGATCGTACACAGTGATCTGCAAAAAGCAAAGAGGGTGAACTGAGTACAGCCTGAACCAGATATTACTGTACATAAACTAAAAACTTGTGCTGCTGCTTGCATCCCTGCAACATGATGTGTAAAGCATATGCTTACCTTCCAAGGGCCCATGGGCATGGGGTTTGTCAAAGCCATGTTGTCCTCTTTTTCAGCAGTACCTGCAGAGTAAAATTACATAAATAGTCGGGAAATGATGTGAGAAGGTCAAAATCACAAAACCTGTGGCTCACTGTTTGCTGTGCCATAAATTTAAAGCCCAGGTTTGTCACACCACTTCAAGCCTCCTGCTCACTCTTCTTTGCTGTTTTCACTTGTTGTTTTAAAATAACTTCCTCATATTATAGTTAATGTAATAAAACAAGGTACACTGGCCTCCTTCTGTTCTCGTAAGACCACCTGTTGTTAGTTGGATTGTTGCATTAGAGGCCTAGGCTACATTACATTCATAGACTGGGAAACTGTGCTGTATTGGTAACTACTTTAACAACTTGGACCTACCCAAACTGGTGAGCTGTGTGTCGCAGGGTTCCACTGAACAGTGTGCGGAGGCAGTGTGGACGGGGGGTATATATACACCCACGGGTGTCAGGGGCCGGGGGGGGGGCAGGCATGCCTGGACTCATGTCAGCACTTTGCTTTGGACTCCATTGTTTAGCCACAGAGGGGTTAACACGCAGACACACGGTGATTCATGCAAACACAAAGAGGACCCACGGCTATACTGCGCTACATGCACCTCTGTGGTAAATCTATATGTTAGAGGAAAAAAGAGAGGGTGGCTTTCCACACGGGCATGTGGGTCTATTATGAGATAGGCCCACATAAAAATTCAGCTCAGCGGTGAAATACTTTATGTGGCTGTTTTCTTTGATTTTCAAAGTCATGGTACAAAGGTGGAGGATTAGCAACAGTCTTGTGCAAACCACTGAATCCACTCAAAAGCCAAGTGATGTTTTCTATGATTTCAAATGATATCAGGGCTACTGCCTCACAGCAAGAAGGTCCAAGAAGGCTTGAATCCACCGTCTTTCTGTGATGGTACGTTCACCCCGAGGTTCTCTACGGGTACTCCTGCTTTCCCCCAAAGACATGTGCTGGGGTTAATTTGTGATTACACTATGAAAAGTAAATAATGGTGTCTGGATGTACCCCGGCTCTCACCCTATAGCAGCTGGGATAGGCTCCTGCACCACATGACCCTCAATTGGATAAATGGAAGAAAATGGATGGATCGAGTGATATCTCACAGTTATTACTATTATTAGACTAATCAAACCAGTATAGCCCTGTAATAGACTAGCAACCTGTACAGGGTGTATCCAACCTCTTGCTTAACTAAACCACACTCACACCTAGCTCACACTACTGAAATTCATTATTATTAGGTTGTGCTCAAAACTATCTGAAAAGCTTCCAGTTGATCCAAAGTATTGCAACCAGAGTACTGACAGGAACTAGGAAGAGATAGCATGTTTCTCCCATATTGGTCTTGATGGTCGTCACAGTCGTCCAGGTAAGCAAATCCCTGATATTTGACTCTGTCCAACTGGTGGGAGTGGGTCTCCCACTAAAAATGCTAACTCCAGTTGAACAGAATGAACTTTCCAGGTTCTCCCATATTGGCTTCTGCTCAGCGGCTCCCTGTTAAATCCAGAATCAAATTTAAAATCCTATTTATTTATTACTACAGTATGACTCATAGGTGTGTGACTACATGTCCCCCCCACACACACACACACACACACACTGTTAACATTATTACAAGTGCAGTGTGTTAATCAGATGTGAGAATTTAGTTGGTCAAGACTCAGATCAGGAATCTAACTGACCTACTTTTGATGATGGACACAAACTGGATCAACGCTATGAATGCTGGATTTGAAACAAGAAGGTGCTGACATTGTTGGAAAGCTTGAAATCCCAGAAAAGCAAAGCTCTCCACTTAACTGTTTCTATTTTTATTTTTATGTTTTGCTATGAACGGCAGTAGCTATTTCTATTTTTAAAATATCTCTAAGACTAAATAAATCAACAATAAAGGTTAACCGGGGCCAGTGGCACCAGTTCAAAGGCCTGATTGGCAGGTCTGGTAGTGCTTTGGCATTGACTGGTGAGCTGCAACTGGCAGCTTCACTTTCAAATAGTTTGGTGCAGTTGGGTTTTATAACACAAGGGGAATTTTATACAAATTGATCAAGAGATGAAGCAGACAGACTCTTATTTTAATAATTTTATTCTTCCCATTATGCGAAGCATCTTATAGGTTTTTAGACTCTATTTACATTTATTCAAAGTGCCTGAATTATAAATAGTTTTGTTTACATTATTTGTTCCTCACCGTGTCATTAAAAAAGTGAACAACACAGAGCGAAAACAGAGCGAGTAGCTGCTACTGTCCCCCCCTTCTCTCTTCTCTTGCTGCTCTGAACAATAAACATTTAGAAATGGCTTACTGAGGTCAGCACATTGTCCAGACTCTCTGTCT
>NW_005187427.1:4683445-4685551 GCF_000239375.1 Pundamilia nyererei | reverse complement strand
TGTGCCCGCCCATGTAATTTCCTGATTAAGCTTATAACAGAGCAAAAGCAAGATACGTGTGCACTTTTTACACATAATACCGCAGTAGGTCCATTTCTGTGAACTTATTTCTGATCAGAGTTGATTTGTTGAGGTCTGAATGTAAGATGGGACAGGGATATATGAACATGTGTGCGTGTGTTTCTGCTGATGATAGCAGCAGCAGCAGCAGCAGCAGCGCAGACTTGACAAAGAGACGAGCAAACTCAGCAGGCTGATGTGAAGAGCCTGCCGTGTCCATATAGTCGACTCTGTGTCACATGCACAGATATCAAAACCTCAGTAGAGCCTTCAGTAGACTCTGAAACCACCTGCTGTCAGCTGTCAAAGCAAACACCTACAAATCTCCTTTGATATTTCTTGAGTGAAAAGTTTTGCCTAGAACATGTTTTTCCAAGCTGGGCTTTTTCCAAGTATGAAATCTGGACATTTTCGATTGGAAGTCATTTTATTCCACTCACCTGAATCTTAAAAAATAAAAACCTGTAACAGAAATCATCTCTGCAGTGAATCCTGACTTCCTCTAGGGTGCAACATTTCCATATAAACTCTGAGTTTAAAGGCCTTTTTAATATTAACTTAAAGAATGGTCTCAATATTAACAACCCATCACACTGCAGGTGCACACACTGACTCAGGCTCTTCCTGGATCAGGAATCTTTTATACTCTAATCTCTCTGCTGGCATTTTTGCTGCTGTTGTTGTTATTGTGACTGCTGCTAAACTGCCGTTACGGTTGGTTTGGCATTGTTATCGTCACACACAGAGTCACTGCAGAGCTGTGATGGATAGTCATGTGTGACTGAGATCTCCAGTGAGTCATGCAGAGACTTTACATGAATCAGTAGAGAGTGAAAGGAAGACAGAAATAGGATTAAACCCACCCCAGAATGATTTCATTTTTGCCGTTCAAACATCTGAAAACATCTGTTGTTGTTGTTTTTAACAGTAAAGTTCTGAGAAATTACAGCACATTAGAGCCACATTTTATGTTAAAATGTAGTACGCTTAATCAATGTGAGGAGAATTATTTAGGTCTAATTGCAAGACATGCAGAGCTGGAATAAGTAGATGCATCATTTCTTAAATAAAACCATAAAAAGCATGCTATTAAAATATTCTTGCAAAAGTTTTTTACCTACATAACAGAACTAAAGTAGCAGAATCCCACAGTTGTGTTGAGATGAAAGCAGGCATTTATTATATACTGATATTTTCAGTTGTGAAAGAAATACTAAGTATCATCTTTGAATAGAAAGATCTATAGTTCCTCAGCATGTCATCATAATGGGGGTCAGGGGGTTTCTTTTGCAGCTAATGTTAACTACTTTTACTACTTGTACTTCTACTACAACGTAGCTTGCCATCACCAGTGTGTGAATGTGTGTGTGAATGGGTGGATGACTGGACGTGTAAAGCGCTTTGGGGTCCTTAGGGACTAGTAAAAGCGCTATACAAATACAGCCCATTTACCATTTTACTTTTCATCAAAACGCTTTGTTGTGAAGAGTGAACTATCTTCTTAACTGCTTTGCACAATGGAAACAGATCATGGTCCTTCAAGATGCCCTATCTTTCACACAGTGCAGCAGCTCATTCTGTGTTTTCTTCGTCCAGACTGATGGTTTTTCGTCTGCTGCTTCTTTTCCCTTCAAATTTTTCCAGATGTTATATCACATTCCAGTCCTCCTGTTCTCATAGTGTGTCCAAAGAATCTTGCTTCTCTTGCTTGTCTCTGATGTTCTTACATAGTGATCTTTTGGTGTTTGCTTTTTTAAAGACTTCTTCATTAATCAGTTCAGGTCTATGATATTCACGTCTCTGCTGGATTGATAATCTCAATAGCTTTCTAGTTCATTGTCCATGCTTTGCTTCCATGTGTAGGCATCTTCGACTCTTTCTTGTGTTGAAGGAAATTTGTCAGTTAAATTAAATGTTTGCTAGCTTAGATTCACTTCAGTTTTATTTACAGGGAGTGCAGAATTATTAGGCAAATGAGTATTTTGTCCACATCATCCTCTTCATGCATGTTGTCTTACTCCAAGCTGTATAGGCTCGAAAGCCTAC
>NW_005187427.1:4673182-4682248 GCF_000239375.1 Pundamilia nyererei | reverse complement strand
AAACTAAAAACAAACTAAAAACTACTTCCAAAAACATTCAGCTTTGATATTAATGAGTTTTTTGGGTTCATTGAGAACATGGTTGTTGTTCAATAATGAAATTATTCCTCAAAAATACAACTTGCCTAATAATTCTGCACTCCCTGTATATAGCACCAAATCACAACAGTATTCACTTTAAGGTGTTCTATATATTAAGGTAAATACTCTACAATTATACAGAGAAAACCCCAACAATAAGATGAGAAAGCAAAAAAAGTAAGCAAGCACTTGGCGACAGTGTGAAGGAAAAACTCCGTTTTACCAGGATGCTATTGCAACCTGATCTTGATTTCATGCAACGATCTTTCATCACTACTCACAGCAGTACCCAAATACTTGAATTTGTTGATGTAGGCTGGGATTCTTTGATTTCTTTCCTTTTTAAAGAAAAGTCAATCAAACTCCATCTTTAAAACTGCATTATTGTACCTACATTTTAATCAGCCCAGTCCTTCCTGGCCACTTAAAATATATTTATAGAACTATTATCCTATATTTGTTGCAGTTTCTGCTGCCTTCTTGTCCTGATCACTCTTTAAAAAAGAGATTTTTAGCAGGATAAAAAAAAAGATATATATGAAACCTACTTCGCCACAAAATGATTGCACCTTCTTCTTTGTACGGGTAGTGTTGTTTGTGGCTCAAAATGACGCCATATCATTCATGAGAGATAAGTTTCACAGATTATATATTTGGCGGTTACTTCGGCTGTTGGTTTTAATTTATTTGGGAATCAAAAATCTGCGTTGAAAAGTTAACAGCGAGCGTGTGTCTGCTGCAAATAAAGGTTAAAAAAAGTGAGAGCATAATATGGAAAGGTTTGTTCTTAATTGGCTTACTTTAATTACAAGCGGCATGAAAGCAAAAAATAAAAACAATAATGCATTGGACTCGAGAAATTGATAAAAAAAATTGTGTTATTTTTGGTGAATATTGAGGCAAATTAGTTACTCTGGCAATTAGCCATTTCCTGCAAAGCAGCAATCAAACACAGGCCTGCTGTTCGGTTAATATCTCCCCTGCGCCATCAACAAATAATCACCTCACTAGCTGCAAATATCGGAGACGTTTTATATCAATCAGCTGTTTGTCGCGCTGATTGCCGCGCGCAAAGCTCGGTTGTAGCGCAGACTGTGCGCAGAAGCACCAGCCGGTCTCTGCGCCACTGAGACGCTCTCTCTCCCCTCCTCCTCCACCTCGTCAACGGCAACAGCCATCTGCCGCCTCTTTTAATTTCAAACCCAGCAGATTTTCCCACAAACGTCCAGCTTCACATGACAGAACACAAACTGCGTTTGACGCTGTGGAGGACAGCTCGCTCTCCGCACGTATTGCGCTGGAGCAGGAAGACAGCCGGGGCACATTTCGCACACGACACTCCGTCTGCAGAGACAGGCTGTGGGAAAGACGAAGCGGATTTGAATTAAGCACCGGATAACAGACAGCAACTCTGCGTCCTTCGGTGAGGGAGGGAGAGGAGGGAGGCAACTGTTTTGTAGCTATCTTGGAAGCCCTGGGTTAGGAGAGGGGGGAGGAGGAGCGGAGAATGAGCTATTCTTGCACCAGCAGAGGCAACAGCCAGGACCCATCAAGCGCTAAGAAGCCCGCCGGTAGTAATCCAGCCAGAGACGCCGGAGGCACCGACAGCGGCACAGACAGCACCAGTAACGGCAGCCCCAAGCAGACGGCGGCGATGAAAGTGAAGAAAGGCTGCAACTCGACCGACGTGGGGGTCCCGGTGACCACCGAGGAGCAACTGCTCGCCAGCACTGTGATCACTCCGGAGGATGTTCTTGGCTTGCAGAAGATCACAGAGAGTAAGTTCAGTGCTGTTGCTGCTGCTGCTTGTGTTGGTAGGTGAGTGGGAAAGGGGGGACAAAGGTGCTCTTGTATGAGTCATGCATCACGTCATTATCGTGTCCCCTTATTTATGTAATCCATACAGGCCCTATTGAATAAGCGTTATTGATAAAGCGTCACTGGAGGTCCACTCTCCACTGAGCTGCTGGTGTACGTTTTTTGACAATTTGTGCGCAGAGGAGCATTCAGCTCTCTCTGATGGCATCTCAGTCCTGCGACCTGTGGAGGTGCAAGCCCACCACTGTAATGTGGAGGTTAAGCAGTGGAGGTGGGTGAATGATGTGGTGCATGCAGACAGCGTGCAAGTGAAGATGTTGAACCGGGATCAAAAGAAAGACTGGACGACCCACTCTGCATTTTAATCTCTGTTAAATTAAGCAGGGCGTCTTAGCTGGAGACGTTTGGGTGACCCAGGGGTCATCATTCAAAGCAGTCTGTGTGGTTCCTCTGCTTCAGTAAACATGTAAATAAAACAGGAGGCAAAGAAAAAATATCCCATGCCAGTGTACAAGTTGCAAAATGTGAATATGCTATAACAAACAAGCTTAAAAAGAAGTATGAAAACTATATAAATACACTTGTTATAATAAGCTATCCCTGTTGCTAGCACTGTAATGAGTGTGTGCAGGCAGTATTTTGCTGTTTAAGCTGAAGCCAGTTTATAAATGCAGGAAACATCATGATCGACTCTCTGTAGTCACATTCGCCTACTGTTAGATGTTAGTCTCTTTAGGTACTTTTAAACTCATGTGCTTGTTCCTTTTCATAACCTTCTGATGAGAAATCTGCTTATGACATTAGCCTATTACTTAATGCATCTGTTTTTTTTTAAATTATGTCACACCTCTAAACATCCGAGAAGCAGGCAGGAAGCTCTTATGTTCACAAGAACTCCTACATTTATTATTAGTTAGCTAACAGGTGGCAGCGGGACGTTTGACTATTTGAAGGCCAGTGTAATACCTCACTTACACAACATACTTGCATTACATACTGAGTGTGATAACATGCAAATGCTCTGTGGGATGTTTTCACTGCTATTTTGAAACTTGCATGGGGATTTTTAGGCTCACCTCTGCATGTTCAGTTCTTCTCTATTTCTCTGAAAGCTTTCATTTCACATGCACCCGTGAGATGCCACAAGCAATACAGTGAGCGCTTGTCATTCCACTTCTCTCAAAAATATTCCTACAGCGGAGGAACCTCCACCTGTCTTCATTCCCTGCTTTACTTTTCCTTATTTTCTTGTTTCGCATGAGATTAACAGAGGACGATAAAGCTGTAATGATGAATGGGTCTTTGCTTGTCCAATCCAATATAATCACAGCTTACTGAGCTTTGGGAACATCCTTTGGCTCATCTTGCTCACAGCCATCGAAAACTCTAGTAGTTTCTCTAATTGTCCATTATGCAGTCTATTATTAGACACACACTAGGGTAATTTCAGCTTTGTTTTGATTTCATCGAGAACACGTGTGCGCATCTTTGTGTTTTTAATCGGCAAGTCTGTGATCCCATAAGTGAGTGTGTGATGTGTTGCTGCACAGGGACACGTAGGCGAGCACCATAATGATTCTGACTCCCACGCCGGACCCCGTTATGGTCTTGGAAACTCACTTTCCTATCTCGCAGCGTCATAGCTGGAGGCAAGAGGAGGCATGTGTGAATCACCACAGCAACGTGGATACACGCTTGAGTCACTACAGCAACGTGAAGCATCTCCCCTTGGTTACAGCCAGTGGAGCGTGCATCATCTCTGTTCTCCCACACACTTCCTCCTTGCTCTCCTCGCCTCCTCTCCCATGTTAAACAGTGTAGGTGATGGATTGTGCGGACAGAATTGGATATGCGTACACTCACGCTTGCTTGGCCTCGTTTTTGGTGGTCAAACCAAGCAGGAGACATCCTGTGCTCTCCTGAGATGTCAGAGCCACCGAGGCCCTTCTGTTGTTTTGTGACTTGTCACTATTTTTTTCTGCTGCTGCAGATTGTTAGTGGCTGAAATTGAGTCCCTCTCTAAGTGGCAAGCCAGATTTAACAACAGTCTTGAGTTAAAGAGGTTTTTGTTGTTCTTGTTGTTATTGAGTGGTTTGAACCTGTTTGGAGCTCTGACATCCCACGAGGGGAAACTTCAGTTTGTAGCTTTTTTTTTTGCAGCGTAAAGATGTCACTAATCGTTTTGCCCTCCATTCATAATCAAAGCAAGCTGCTGAGACTGATTGGGATTTGCATAGATAGAACGGGCTTTCTACCCAGTTGACTGATTTGATCCTGATTTTGTTCTTAACCGAATCCTAAACTTAATCTGTCGAGTCAGCATGGAGCCTCAGAGCGGTAAGAAAGGCCCCCCTGCTGACATTGTGATTGTGTTTTGTGTCTCATGGGGAAGCAGCTAACTGCTATTTCTGTTGTTTTGTTTAGCTCTGAAAACAATTGAAAAAACACATCATTTTGCAGCAAACATACTGAAAAACTGCCCAGTATTCTCTTTCCCAGCTTCTTATATGAGAGGATTTGCTGCATTTCTTTGTATATCATTGGGAATCAAAATGCTGTATTTCTTAATTATTATTTTTGCAGTGTAAAAAAAGGGAGAGAGAATATACATTCCTTAAATTGTCAGTTATTAAGTGATGAAACTTCTTATTGGAACTTAATAAGAAGTTAATAAGTTCTATAAAATGTTGCAGCCACCAACATACAGTTTTTGGCACTTCTGTGACGACACTGCATACAAAAAAACAGTTTATCAAAGTAACCCAGAACCCAAAGTCACAAAGAAAGGCAGCAAGTTGTTATTGCACAGAAGCAGCAACTGCATAACGTTACAGTTTATTAAATCTAGTACACACCCATGCCATGTCTGTGGTTGCCAGGCAACACAGATAGTGTCACACATAAAGAAAGTTAAATTAAAATTGTGCTTTTGTAATGTGTTATAGGTGCTTTAATGCTACAAGTGCGACCACATATTAACAGGCTAATGTTATTATGTGGTTGCTAGGCGATACAGTTATGTCAAATACGTCACGCGCATTGAAAGTTTTGTGTATATAAAGAAGTTGTTACTGTTGTGAAATTAAAAAGACACTGGTGTTGAAGGTGCATAAACTTTGGTTGCTAGACAACCACCATATTTGATATAGATAAGAACCCTGAGAGGCCTGAGGTATATCTGCTGTATTTTTCCAACATAATTAAGTGTTTGTTGATGCAATTATTGAAACTTCACACTAATTGTTTTGGCTGTTACAAAAGTATTAAACTTTGAGTTTTAAGTTTATGGACTGCTTCAGTTTGGTGAGTGCAAACAATGTAGTGGAAAAACTTCCTAAATAGCTGCAGAAATGTCTTCACTTATTTTAATTTCTTTTTGGTTATTAGATGACGTGGATGATACTAAACAACATAAACCAGTCATGCCGACTGGAGTGAGTATTTGCTTTGAGTTTAGCAGTGGCAGTGTGACCGTGCAGAGCATTAGTTCAGTGCGGATAAGCTTGTTTTAGCTGATTGGCATCAGCTGTTTCACATTTGGGCAGCTCAATAGCACAGGCATTAAAACACTGACACCATTGTTACTCCGATGATTATACTCCTGTAAACAGCGTCCGTTACCTCAGCTCTCCACACCCAACCTCCTCTATATTTACTGATATTTTACAGAGTGGATTTAATGCTCATACACATGTTATTAAAGGGGGTTAGCAAATGCTCAGGTGCTGCTTGGAGTCTTTGTGAACTTCCTCAAAGGCTTTTCTGCCCCCCAGTTTTTTTGATAACAACCACACGAATATATTTTTAATGACTCTACAGGTCTATTGTGTTGCTTCTAACGTTCTGTTTCCAGCTTCTCAGATGGGATGATTTTGCTGCTTGACTTTATCATATTATGGTAAATTGAGCATTTGATGCTTTTGGTCTGGAGCATTGGTCGCTGTCTCATCCTCTGGATGACCTTCAATTCTGCAGCCAGTAACGATCTGACGTTTTCTGCACTCCAAACTCAGTGAAGTGGAATTGCAGCATGTGAACCACTTCCCCACTTGCTGCAGGTTTTCGTTTGAGTGTCTCTCCAACACAAAATAAAGACTGCCAATGTCAAATGACTTGAGTTAGTCAAACTGTAGGATACAGTCCTTCC
Organism: Pundamilia nyererei; assembly: GCF_000239375.1. Lineage (NCBI taxonomy): Eukaryota > Metazoa > Chordata > Actinopteri > Cichliformes > Cichlidae > Pundamilia > Pundamilia nyererei. The sequence continues at coordinate 4,676,202 of NW_005187427.1, read as the reverse complement.
TAGAGGATGAGTGGATGATGGGTTCAATTCAATTCAATTCAATTTTATTTATATAGCGCCAAATCACAACATAAGTCGCTTCAAGGCTTGAATGTAGGGTTGAATGTAGTGTTAGGGTTTCTTATACAGACAACTTGGAGCCATTGAGCCATTGGTCAGCTCTCTGCTGTGATGTTAATTCATACTCATTGATAGCACTAAAGTGGTTTAATAAGTATAACTTCCTGACTATCTTAAGAGGACTGACTGCACTGACATTTGACAGAAGCAGTCACAGAAATATGACCGTGTGAACCGACCTGTGACCTGTGAGGTCTGACCGAGGGATGATTTGAATAAACGTTTTTATAACCCACAAGCTCTGTTAACCCACAACCCACCTTAGTCTTTTGGCTTGTACTATTTTAACAGTGCATCGGTGCAGGTGGGATGCAGTTAAATCCTCTGTACTATAAAGTTAAATGAACTTTTTACAGACTTTTAGCAAACTTAAGCTCGTTTACATCTACCGTCCCTGGGAAGACCAGATTATGTTTAAATATCTTTAATCACACTGTTATCAAGGTTGTAAGATATGAACAACATGGCTCACTTATGTTTACTACAATGTAGTACAATGTTTTTGTAAATACTACATACATAAAATGCATTTTATTTAGTATAATAAAATGGGAAATAAGTGCCGAGGTTGTACAATTGAATATGACAGCTATGACCACCTTTATTCTTTAACACAGCCTGAACTCTTAGTGGGTTTTTCCTTTTATTTCATTAAGTAGTCTTCAGTAATAGTTCTCCAGGCCTCTTGAAGGACATTCAGAGCTCTTCTTTGCTTCTTCTCTGCTTCAATATTGCTGATATCTGGGCTCTGGGGAGACCAATCCATGACTGATAGTGTTCCACTGTGTGTTTGTCTATCCAGACATGCTTTTACTGCACCAGCAGTGTGTTTCTAGTCATTGTCGTGCTGAAAAATAAAGCTGTTGCCAGTCACGTGTTTTCCAGATGCCTGGTGGATGAAAATTTGATGGTATTTTTTCATTGATTTTGACAAGATCCCCAACACCACTGGCTAAACTGCAGTCCCAAACCATGGCGGAGCCTCCAGTGTGTTTTACAGTCTGGAGACACTCAATGTTGTAGTTCTCTCTTGATATCCTCCATACATACTAATGATGATAAATGTGGAATAAGGAATAAGGAATAAAAATTTCACATTTGGATTCATACCTCCATCAGACCTGTTTAGACTGATTTTAGATCCAGTTCTTGTGTAATGGCAAACCTCAGCCTTTTCTCCCTGTTTCCCTCCATTAAGAATGGCTTCTTGACAGACATCCTTCAGCTGAGACTATTTTCTGATGAGGGTGAACAGTAGAGGATCAGCTGAGGGGCCAGATGTATCTTTCAGGTCCTATGTCAATTCTTTACTGGAGGTTTTCTTATTTTTTTAAAGTAAGTAACTTAGAGATACTGCTCATCTGCTCATCACACAGTACTGTAGACATACTTTACACATTTCCAATAACCTCAGTCCCTCAGACTGAGTAATGATGACATGTCACTTTAGCACATCTTCTTCCTCTAGCTTCACATCTTTTATCATCACATTGCAGGTTCTGGTCATTCAACATCTGCAGTCTCTTTAGCCACTCGTCTCTTCCTGCCTTTCTCTTCACTGTCCTTACAGCACACCTGCTTTGTCACCCCAATCTCTCTCTCTCACACACACACAGTTTCAGCCCTGCCCCCTCTCTCTAATGATTAGTTGGATTTGCCTTCATACGAGTAACTAAACCGGATTAGTCCATGTGAGCTGAGTTGGGCCTAAGTGCCTTCCTCATCCCACCTACGTAACCGGCAGATTGCTGCTCACTAGAATACAAAGAGGTTGCTGTCATTTTCTTTGGCATTCACATGTATTATTATGTACTCTAAGTGCAGGATGATGCCCGATATTTTTTATGGCAAAAGCTCTTTAAGAAAAAAATTTCTTTTATAAAATGTAAAACTTTAAAGACAAATAAAATGTAGCTTTTCGAATATTTATATCTAGCATGTCACCCAAAAAAGGAAGAAAGTAAGCAGTTAGTTTTTGACTATTCTGATCTAATAATCATTGCTGTGCAGATGCACTGTGCAGACAACGAATGCATCTCTGTTCATGCAGTATTTAAAGTTTAGGCTGGTTCTGGTTCAGAGTTTTACTTTTAGGTCAGGTCAGCCACAAGTTTAAAGGTTTTTCCTCTTCATGTTTTTTTATGTGGCCTCTGTGGTCTGTCAGTGAAACAAGCAGCAACACATGATGAGAAAGTCTTCCCCCCCTTCAGCTGTTGCACAATTTCTCAACACTCGTTCTCTGAGAGATGATATGACATTTGTCACATGACCAACAATGACACATTAAACAGGCCTGTTTGCATGCTCGTTGAGCTTCTTCTTTTTTTTCGTTTTGTTGATCAATCATTGAAATCATTATCTATTGCCTAAGTTTTTAAATTTGTCAGTTTTTTTGTTGTGACATTTTTTGCTGTCATTTACAGGAAAAGGTATTTCAGTTTAACGGTGCTGTTTAAGTGCTGTTTAATGAGCAAGGGTAAAGAAAAAACATAAACTGGAGCGATCCATCAGCATCTAAAGAGGGACACGCTGAACTAGATACCATTATTAGGTTCAGCTGTTGTGTTTATGAGCCTTTTTATGTGCCACTGATACTGGAAGGTTCCTTAAATTTGTTCTGTCCCAGTGTTAACTGGGTGAACAGCTAAAACAAGCTCAGAACTGTTTATTTTGGTGTAATTGGGCCACATGGCGCAGTATGTGTTGAACTGTGAACCTGACCCAGTCCGACTCGGAGCTGCTGATCTCTGCAGGGAATGTTCAGGAGGACAGATATCTGAAATCACCTTAAGTTAAAATTATTAAATTTGGAGCACTTTTCTGGTTTACTGTAGAAGGCATCTTTTTGTGTGTGTGTGTGTGTGTGTGTGTGTGTGTGTGTGTGTGTGTGTGTGTGTGTG
>NW_005187427.1:4670523-4672744 GCF_000239375.1 Pundamilia nyererei | reverse complement strand
AAAGATAAACTGTTTACAGTAATTTGATGTAACTCAAATAGTAGATAACATTTTGACACATGCATATTTTTGACAAATCATTCCAGTAAATTGTTTCAAATCCAGAGTGCCACTTCAGACTCCTCTGACCAAAGACTGAGTCAGCATTTCCTTTATGTTAGCTAACCCTGCAAGTGGGTGAAAATCACAGCTCAGCTCTTCCTCTACAGCCTTTTTTCTTTTTCTTGAGTCTGAGGCTTCAGACTGCTCTAAATGCTCTAATTTGTTCTCTTTAATATTGGAGAGCAAATATCCTTAATATGTGAGCATGAAAGCCCCACCCACCTGCTGGTCAAACTTAATATTTGCAAGTGGTATCCAATCAGAGCAAAGCTGGCCTGAAGAGAGAAGAAAATTAGCTTAATGGCTTGGTATGGATTGGGTTGAACTGAAGGGCAGTATATGATCAATGAGCATTGTTCCATACAAAGTTTTTCTACAAGAGTCCAAGAATAAAAAGATAGATCTGAAAATGAAGTTGATAGATCCCCTTTAAACCCACGATTCCTAAAATGTGGGCTGGTGAACAAATGAAAGGAAATACTTCATCATCCAAATAGAGCCTGTTCACTGTGTGTATCTTTTCTAGTATTCATGTGTGCAGCGAAGCTGTAAAATAACATGAGGACATACTTTAATATCAGCACGAGGCATCATTCATGTGCATGAATAAGATGCACCTATAAGCAGTGGGAATAAGACACTGAACGCTCTGATCAGCAAACTTTTGTTTTGTGAAGGACGTGAAGTGAGAAGCCACTTGAGGATTTTGTTAAAAGCAGCTGACATTTAAGTTTGAGAAGTGGTTTTCAGATGAGTTTCCTGTTCCCAGCAGCAGAGCGAGCACTCAATGGTTAAGGTTTTTGTCGTCTTCAGCACGTACCATAATTCAGTGTTGACTGCGGTGACCACTTCACTTCACGCTTTGAATTCACTTAAATTTGATCAGTCGCACAAACGCACATACACACAAACTCTAAAAGCTTGGGACATGCTCTGTCTGGAGGTGTTCACAGCCCAGAAGAAGAGCTGGCAGTGAAAAACTGAAGTCTGCTGGCAGCTTCGTTTCTTTCTGGGAGCAAGTTAACCTCAGATGGCTCTGTGTGTGTTGGTGTCTGTGTGTGTTTAAGGCAAAGTGTGATTGTACACTTGTGAAAGGACACTGAGCCATAGACAGTCTCACACAACAAATCCATTGTCTTGCTTTCAGCCTCATTGTCCTCATGGGACTTAATTAGGAGGCTCAAAGGTAACTATTAGCAGTAGGTTAGCAAAAGGACAAGGACAACACCAGCTGTGGCACAACAGACTACATTATACATGTGTGCAGCACACACACAGACACACAAATGCAGATCTGCTAATAAAAATCCCACACCTTGCAGGCACAAATATTGCATGTTATTAAATAAAATTATGTGGTTGCTGGGAATGTTTATGCTAGTGTGACTGTTTCATGTCTGTGTGTTGAGGCGGTTTGGATGGTCAGGTGTTGTGTGGTACTAAATGAAGCCGGGTATGCAGAGTTGATGTGTTTAGAAGAGCCGACCTCAGCATTCAGACTGACAGAGTAGCAAAGGCATCACAGTGTCACAGTGAATAACGTCAACTCTGTCAGGCGCGCTCACCGCATGCAGTAAATGCAGTTGACAGCATGCTGCGACTTGGGGGTGAGGCTCTTCTTTGGGGGATGCTTCATACATAAACATGAGGAATAACACACGGGGGTGCATTGTGAATAATCCTCCATTTGGGATTAACAATGAAATAAACAGACTCTCGGGCTCCTGCTCAGTAAAGTTCTCATCCTGACTGCTCCAGGCCAACACGTTAAACCAGGTACATTCACCATGAAGTCACACTGGTGAACTACTACTAAGCTACTAGTAAATATGTAGGTTATTTTTGGTTGATTATTTCCTACTCGATTCTTTTATGTGGGGCAACTTGTTAAACGTCAGTTCGAAATCTATTTTCTTTCACTCTTCATTTTTGTGTTTTTTTACACTACAGTTGTGAGCCACCCTCATTCCTTCACAGCTGGATAGGAAAATGGGAAATAGGTCCAACGATTTATTAAAACGTGCAAAGATACATTGAAAGACATTATATAAGGTAAGATTTTAATGCATTGGCAGCGTGTTTGGTATCACCTGTCACTGTCTCTGCTTCTGTTGTCCTC
>NW_005187427.1:4669169-4670326 GCF_000239375.1 Pundamilia nyererei | reverse complement strand
AATTAGCATCATAAGACAATACACACAGTGACTCACCTACCACAGGTGTAACATCTGTGTAACATGAAGCAGCATTCAGTGCGCCATTGTTTCTGTTTAAAGAAATGCTTTTTGGTATGTTTGGTTTAAACATAACTCTGGTTGTGTGGAAACCAGAGTTTAGGCACAACTCTGGTGTCCGCTGACAGTGAGCCGGCCCTGCTGCTCGGAGGCACCATGTTGGTGGGAAACAGGCGCACTGAGTCTGTCTGCTGTTTGTGACTTAGAACTACTGTCCTACAGCCACCTCAAGCAAGGAGTTATTAGTCAAAAATACCACCTGATTTCTGCAGCTTACAGCAGGCTATGTAGCTGTGGTCCTGCTATTCTATTGTTCCTGTCTTCCTCCTCTCACCCCAACCGGTCGCAGAAGATGGATGCCCCTCCCTGAGCCTGGTTTTGCCGGAGGTTTCTTCCTATTAAAAGGGAGTTTTTCCTTCCCGCTGTCGCCAAAGTGCTCGTTCATAAGGGGTCAGGATTGTTGGGTTTTTCTCTGAATGTATTATTGTAGGGTCTACATTACAATATAAGGCGCCTTGAGGCGACTGTTGTTGTGATTTGATGCTATTTAAATTGAATAGAATTTAATTGAATTCAACTCATACTGCCTAAACTTTGAGTGGAAGCACACTGACCTCAGATGTGTTATTTGGTGTTGAATTCAACTCATACTGCCTAAACTTTGAGTGGAAGCACACTGACCTCAGATGTGTTATTTGGTGTTGGAGATATCCGGCATTTCTAGCTGTCAGTGTGTTATGAAGAACAGCTGGTGGGCTGATTGGTCAGTCAGAGCTGCCTCTTCAGCGATTAATCATCCCCGAGGCAGCAGCAGTGTCCCCACTGTTTCACTGCAGATTTGAGCAGGCAGATGTGGTTGGCTTATCGTCAGCTGACACAGCAGATGAGTATGTGTGCATGTTTGTGTGTGTGTGTATGTGTGCGTGTGAAAAGAGCATGCCCATCAAGAGAAACTGCAGAACATACAGCGACAAGTGCCGATCTGTTAAGATCAAACAAGGCAAACACTGTGACATCTTTTAAACTTGCTGTGTGACTCTGGGTAGGGCTGGGCCATATTATACCGTTCACGGTAATACCGGTATAATGTTAGGCAA
>NW_005187427.1:4666723-4667893 GCF_000239375.1 Pundamilia nyererei | reverse complement strand
TTGCAGGATGGGTTGATAATGTGTTTTGTACTTTCTGTAGTTTGAGTAGTGATTTGGTCTATTTACCTCTAAAAACAGAGTCAACCACAGCCCATCCTTTTAGAGGAACTAAGCTACAAAAGTAGGGCTCAAATTGAAGGAAGACAACAAAAATTATAAGATGCGTTACGAAAGCAAATCTGTCCTTTTTCTTCACCAGATAAATACATTTTTCCTACTTGGTGCCATCCAGCACAATATAAATCTGCCATTTCTATTAGGCTTCCATCTACGAAGGTTTATCTTGTACTTTAATCTGCTCCATGCAAACTGGTCTTCACTTCAGATAAAGGAAGTGAGAAGAGGGATATTGACCCAAATGCTGGCCGATTCGTCCGTTACCAGTTCACCCCTGCGTTTCTCCGACTGCGGCAAGTTGGAGCCACGTAAGTGAGAATGTGTGTGAATCTTTATTGACAAGGACACGGTTAACAAAGGAAAGAATTAACCTTGTCTGTGTATGTTTTTCCTTCCAGTGTTGAGTTCACAGTCGGAGACAGACCGATAGAGAATTTCAGGATGATTGAGAGGCACTATTTCAGAGAGAAGTTGCTCAAGAGTTTTGACTTTGAGTTTGGCTTCTGCATGCCCAGCAGCAAGAACACCTGTGAACACATCTACGAGTTCCCACCTCTGTCTGAAGACATCAGTAAGTCTGTGCACCCACTAGAATATAGGTCTTGTGGAACAAACAGCGTGCACACATGCTGTTTACCTTCTTTCTGAGCCTCCCTGAGCCTGGGGTTACTGGAGGTTTCTTCCTGTTAAAAGGGAGTTTTTCCATCCCACTGTTGCCAAAGCATTTGCTCAAAGGGAGTCATATGATTGTTGGGGTTTTCTCTATTTTCTTTCTATTATTCCAGCATCTTTACCTTACAATATAAATCACCTTGAGACAACTATTGTTGTCATTTGGCACTATATAAATTAAACTGAACTTTTAAGGCTTTATATATATATCATAGAAAATCATCGGGTCCTTAGAATCAGAATCAGAATCAGAATGGGGGTTTATTGCCAAATGTTGAGCAGGTTTACAACATCAGGAAATTGCTGCGGTGCTTCAGTGCAAACATGGCGTCATAAATAACACTTAAATAGACATGGAAAAAAGAATTAAAAGTGCTACGT
>NW_005187427.1:4665541-4666703 GCF_000239375.1 Pundamilia nyererei | reverse complement strand
GTTTACAGTTATGCACCAATTCTCCAAAAGGCACATCACAAACAGTGGACGTGACGCCTAACAAACATTTACCAGCCACAGCCTCTTGTGTCAGTCAGCAGTCATGTTGCTTACTGCTTAACCTTAATTGGAAAGTTGAAAATGAGACGGAAGCGGTTTTGTACCAGGCAGCAAACGCCCTTTTCTCTGTTCTAAAGTTCTCTGTGGTTTTAGAGACAAACTCAACTTGACCTGTGAAGATCAGCAGACTGCTTTTTTTGCACTTCTACACTGATTTTGTTTTACTGCCTTGGAGGTTTCAGGTTGATTAAAATAACCTTTTACTCCTAAATAAGATGAGGAAACACACAATCTGTCCCCCCCTTCCATTGCTACTTGTGAATTTTTAATACTCTCTGCTTGCTGAGTGTCAAAAGGTATTGATTTTCAATACCCAGACATACTTATTTCCTTAAGATGTATTTAGTAGGGAGTAAACTTCCTGCAAACTCTCATTTTTGTGTCTAATCTATAACTATTTTACCTCCTTCCTCTCCCCCTCTCAGATTATTTGTGTAGCCCAGAGGAGAACATTTACAACATCGACTTCACCAGGTTCAAGATCAGAGATATGGAGACCGGCACAGTGCTGTTTGAAATCACCAAACCCCCGTCTACAGGTCAGTCTTCTGTCTTCTGCATTCATATATTTCATTGTCAACTATTTATTTAAAAAAAGAGAAATTTCCATCATGAAATGCTGTAAAGCGTATGAGTTTCAAACACTACATAAATATTTAAGAAATTGTTTGGAATACACTATATTGTAGCTACAGCTCTATAATCCCTTTGAATATGACTGTTGTGAGCTAATTAATCAAATAGAAATTGATATTGTTTATTCACCAGCTACCAATCAGCAGCTCACGGGAGACATTACATTATAGTTGTTGTTAAATACAATAATATATATAATAAATATTCTTTATATTAGGAGATTTCAAAGTGAGAGCTTTGCAGGATGGGTTGATAATGTGTTTTGTACTTTCTGTAGTTTGAGTAGTGATTTGGTCTATTTACCTCTAAAAACAGAGTCAACCACAGCCCATCCTTTTAGAGGAACTAAGCTACAAAAGTAGGGCTCAAATTGAAGGAAGACAACAAAAATTATAAGATGCGTTAC
>NW_005187427.1:4659186-4664188 GCF_000239375.1 Pundamilia nyererei | reverse complement strand
TGTACTTGGCCTCTCTGTAGCAGTCCCTGTCTCCGCTTCTGAACGCCTTAGCAGGTCTTAATCAAGTAAGAAGTTCCACGAGGATTAATAGGGCAAGGAGAAGCCAAGTGCTTATAAAAAAATGCACTTGAATAACGGATGAACTGCAAGTATTAGCACCTCTATAAAAGCAGAGGTTTTGACAGTTTGCAGGCTTGGGGCAATCAGGTGTGTGTTTGCGCAATGCCAAGGAGGAAATCAGCAATAATATCTGAGAAAAAGTTGTTGCTACTCATCAGTCTGGGAAAGAGTTTTAAGGTCATTTCCAAGTCATCATCTGAAGTCCATCATTCAGAAGTGAGAAAGTATATTTACAAGTGGAAAACATTCAAGGGACTTGCTAATCTTCCCAGGCATGGATGTCCCAGCATATTTACCACAAGGTGCAATGCTTAAAAAAAACTACAGAGAACCCAAGAGCAGCATCTCAGACTCTTTCACGGTAGCACAAGGCTTTTACAAGGCACTGCTGTCTGAACATGGGCAAAAAAATCCATACTCCTCAATCAATTTGAGCCACAGACCCAATTTTGGGTTGGGTTTTTTTATTTATTTATTTTTTTACAAAACAAGTCCATAAATCTTGTTCAATAAAGGGTTTGTACCAAAGTACTCTTAACTTAAATGTGAGGCCATCTGTCTGGTAGCTGAAGCTTGGCAAAAACTGGGTCATGCAACAGAACAACGATCCAGAGCACAGCAGAAACTTTACAATAGAGTGATGGAAAAAGTCCCAGTCAAAGTCCAGACATCAAAATCATAGAAATGCTGTGGTGGGACTTTAAGAGAGCTGTGAAAAAACAAATGACTTCAAACCTCAATGAACTAAAGAAGAGTGGGCCAAAATGCTGTAATCTGCAATACCAGGCATTGGCCAGTGCGCCGGTCTGTCGGCCAGTGCCTGGTATGCCAGATTACCAGTCCAGCCCTGCTCAAAACTACAACTGGCAACCTCATGGTGGCAATAGAGAAGAAGCCACCAAAGCTTCCTGAGAATCAGGAAGTACCTGACAGCTTCGGTGCTCAGGAAGCTTTATCGAGTAGCTACTCAGATATTTAATTGTCAGCTTAAGTTGGGTGGGGAGAAAACATCCAAAAATACTTTAGCCTATCGTGTATTGTAATCACAAATAAACTAAGTAAATGACACAGTTTTAATGTAAGCAACATAGTGAATTTACTACAGGGCATATTTGTCAGTCAAACAAGTGAATTAAGTGAACTCAGTGTGTCTTGAATATATATTTACCAGTTATTTATGTATTAAAGTCACATTATGTTTACTTCTTTCAATCATTTTAGAATGACAGCTATGCATGTCATTGGGTTTACACTTTTTTTCCTCTTAAAACTACATACTTTATAAAATTTTTACCAATTCAGTTGCATAATAGGCCCAATGAAGGTGTTGCTTTTACTTTTTAAAATTATTTTCTGTTCTGACCAGAGTAGATTAGGAGCCGGTCTTCTAAATGCTGCAATGTTTTCTGTCTGCTTGCAGTCAGAGAGATGATCCTGCACCCGTATGAGACACAGTCGGACAGCTTCTACTTTGTGGACAATAAGTTGGTGATGCACAACAAGGCAGACTACTCGTACAATGGCGGGACGTAGAGGTGGCACGCTAACAGGAGAGCAAGCGGAGTTATGGACTAAACCCGAGGGACGATCAAAATACACGTGTGGGGTTAACGTCCTGTTGATCCTGCAGTCTCTCTCCCTGTATCTCTTTCTCTCCCTCTTTGTTTTTCCTTCAGAGAGGATGCAGTCAAGAAAAGGCCCACACAGATGTGACACTTATAATCTGTGAGTGTGTGTGTGTGTGTGTGTGTAAGCACATCTGGGTTTATCAAAGCCTAACAGGAAACACACACACACACACACACACACACTGATGCACACAGCTCAGTGTGGCGTCGCTGTAACAAAGTGTGTTTGTAACATGATAAACTTGCAAGTAAGCAACTTTTTAGGAATTATCAAATGGTTTTTGCTCTCTAGCCACGTCATGAAGTGAAAAAAGAAAAAAATCTTTAATTATTGGTAGAAATTATTTACATTTTAGGGTTTAGAAACGCGTCTGAAAACGTGTTTTTAGGACTTAAAAACAGTCTTTTGGAAATCTGTTCTCAGATTCAGTGAGTCTGTGTGTTTTGTATGCGTGTGTGTGTTTGTATGTGCGTGTGTCTACCCTTGCTTTTAGTGTCTTTTGTATGATCGTCTGTGTGTATAAGTTTGATGCATGATTGATTTAAATGTCAATAACATGAACATCTGGTTGGCAAAGTTCAAATAGATTTCCAAACCCGTTTAGTGCATATTCTACAAAGTAGGCAGTAAGTAGTTATTTTGTATTTATAATTCCCTCCCCCTGTCCCTTTATTCCTTTTAGTTTTAGTAGGACTTGTGTTTATTATATCTGCTCAAAGCGCAACATTTTACAACAATCAGGAAACTTACAAAGACAAGCTGAGCTGATATGAAATGTACTTTGTCATCTGTGCAAATTCAACTGTACTTCCAGCCCCATGTTTCGTTGTTTAAGTGATAAAGAAAACTTTAGAGAGGTGCAAATTATGTGTTTCAGAAGTTTCAAAAGAGACGAAAAGGAAAACATGGGTTAGCAAATGTTCATGTTCACCCTGAAATGTTCTGCAAAAAAAGAAAGGATAAGGAATGTAGCAGCAGTTACTTAAAGAACAGGTCACCCTTAAATCTCTTCCATTCTGTTGTTTCTCGTCATGTCTTGTGTGATGCGGATATTTTCTCTTTCTCAGGTTTTTTTTCCCTGTAATATCTTATTTTCTGTCAAATTGTTTTCATTCAGAGACATTCCAGCGATTTAGACCAGAGTATGGTGATCCGAACACAGGATTGCTCCATACTGTAATATGCTCACTGTGCTTTTTGTCTGTTTGTGCTGAGACTCAAGAGCAACCACATAGGTTCCTGCATTTCTTTCCCTCATCACACACTCTAATTTGATGCACTAGAGATTGATATTAGTTTATGTGACTGATGATTTTAATGAGTCTAAATTTAAAATGCAGTTAATTTAGACAGATACTGCATCGTATTTGCAAACACTCACAAATCTATGAATAACAGGCCAGCTGAATCAAAGTTACTCAAATGTACCTGCTGGGTGTTCAGATTAACAGAGGAAATTGTGGACATGGATTGATTCAAACTGGCACTGCTTTGTTGATTTCATCCTGCACAACAGACAAAGTACGAAACATTTATAATAGTTGTGAAATGAACAGGAGGGGACTCAGATTTGACTTAATCAGAGATTAAGCCAATTAACATGAATGTTATTTTAAAAAAAAAAAGTAATACAGATATGTAGAACAGATTTATATATGACTGTGACTCGTGCAAATTATTTTGAACTCGGGAAGTTTTTGACAATACAAATGTTGGTGTGACTGAAAAAAGTAAAAATAAAAGATTTTGAAATATCACTGTCTTCGCTGCTATTTGTGTGGGTGTGCCTGTCTATCTGTTGAGTAAATGAAGGTGACACTTTGTTGAAGTAGTGCTTTATTTCTACAGAATAGAAGTGGGTGGGTCAGAAATCTTGTTCAGTTTGGAAAAGTACACATTTCTCTGCTGGGATGTTCTGCCTCAACATCTTCATTTTTTCACATTCTCTTGTATAAAACAAAAAACAAGGAGAGAACATGGACACTAACCTCTGCGACCGGTACATCCTGTTGGCAGCCTCTTATCTCTGTTACCCAACCAACCAACGTTTTCATCTGTAATGACTGGGCACAGCCACCTTCCTGCCATTTATTTGTGCGCTTTCTTGGAGTGAATCTTTCAAAGGGAAAGCTTTTAAAAATCCTATTTGCTTTAATTAATCCTTCTGTTTAGTGTTAAGGTGAATACAGGATACAGTTAGCTTAGAGAGTAGAAACAGAGGGAAACAGAGCCTGGCTCCATTTAAAATGTAAGGGTTAGCCTACCAGACCCTATAAAGCTCACTTATTAATATACTACAGCAGGGGTTGGCAACCCTGGGCACGCGTGCCACAGCTGGCACACGAAGGGTTAACTGATGGCATGACCATAGCGATTTTTCGTTTTTATGGCCCAATGGGGGGTTTTTTTGTAACGGTATAAACAATGAAAGTGGTAGATTGTTGGCTATGGCAGAGCTTCCACAGAGGCCAGCGGGTGGATGAGGGAAAGGGGAGGCAGGAGGAGAGGAGACCCGAGGCGGGGTCAGATATAAACCAAGTTTAGGTGAAGTTTATTTTCGTTGTACTAACTTTTTACAGTCAGTTTAAATAACTTGTAGCTAGCATGATGGAGTTTCTATACAGCTGGGTGGGTGCTATGATGTTACTGATAGTGAACTTTATTTTATTCATAAGGTTAGTTAGTAGAGTTGCCAACCGTCCCGTAAAAAAATGGAATAGTCCCGTATTCAGAGAAAATATTACGCGTTTTGTGTTGAGGTGAAAAGGAACAGTTTGTCCCGGACTTCAGCTAGAATGAAAAAAGCTGGATTTATTCTGTGTCTTTACGCTGTCAGCTGCCTCTTCTTCTCTCATTCTCTCGCCTCTCTCTCCTGTTGCTACTTCAATCATGAAACTGATCAATGATCAGCTGATCGGCTTTTCTGACGCAAGTTCTATTTCTCTTGTTTGTTTATTGCCCACTTTGCGCCAGAAAAAGGATGTCGCACTAAACAACAGCAGCACGTTTAAGCTTGATCAGCTGTTGTTAGAATTTATTTAATATTACTTCCTAGTATCAGCTGATGTTTGCTTGAGCCACAGCTGTAAAAGCTGCTGGTCATGATGTCGGTTTGGATATGTGGTGAGAGGGAAACATGAAGATGAAACCAGGAGATGTCCTTACTGAATCATCAGAGCTGAACAGGTGATGGAGAAACAGGTTTACCTTTTAGGTGACATGAATGAGTTGAAGGGAAGTTATGAAATGTTTC
>NW_005187427.1:4656611-4659038 GCF_000239375.1 Pundamilia nyererei | reverse complement strand
AACCAAAGTTTTTATCTGATGTAAAATGTATAGAAATCATACATATACCAACAAGACAGTATACTTCACTGTCACAACAGCATTTGTTTTCATTCAAAGGCTTTATAGCTTTTCCTATAATACCTGGTGGGCCACTCTCTAGTCAAAATGCCCGGGCCGATTTTTTGTCCCAGTCCAGCCCTGGGCACGACACTCAGTGAATTAAAAATTAATGGCTGGGCCAGCAGTGCACATCACGAATTAGCTTGCATAGTTGTGCTGCTTCTTAATGACGGTATCTTAGCTAACAACCCCAACTACCAGATTCAACTTGTAATTGGCTAAAAATAACTTAACCTAATGGTGAGAGGGACGTTGCTAGCTGGCAGTTTTTTCAAGTAATGTTGAAATTTCCACATTCCAACACTTCAAATGCTTCAGGAGCTGTCAGTGCAGCATCAGCACCGCGGAAATACACGGATACATCCGTAGACTCGAGACAGAATGCGCTTTTGGGACTATGGACCAATGTTTTCTTTTCTAATCAAACCAAAAAGCTTTAATGAGCAGCTGGATTTGTCTCACATTAACTGGTTGGACACAGAGGGCATCGAAATGAACTGATTGAACTGAAAAGCTCGACTCTGTGGGGTTCAAAGTTTGCAGACTACGAACGCAGCTGGAATCTATAGCTGTGCGTGTTCATGGTGCTTGTATTTTCACCTGCTGGACATCACTGCCTGACAAGGTTAACAGTCTTTAAAACATTGCAGAGGCCTTATTGATAGTATTTGGCTCTACATATTTGCGTGAGCTGATTTTCTCTCACATGAAGAGTGTCCTCAGGTAGCCGTCTGAATGCTGGACACTTCTAGACCTGTGTCTCTGAGTGGGTGACCAGAGGTCACATTAACATGTGTGTCTCTGTATTAACAAAAATGCCATATTGGCCCTGTTTATTTTTCTTATCATTGTTGTGCGGGGACCATAAATAGCATTTGCATTTTCTGTTGTACAGTTCATTTGCTGTTATGGAGTTCTTGTTATGGATAAAAAGTCTTTTTTTGTTTCAAAATAGCTGATAACTATTCGCTGATAGCTGCCAACATCTACGAAGAAATATAATTCTATAAAGTTGTTCTATATAGTTTGTAACTGTTCATATAGATCATTATTAAATTTATTGCTAATGCAATCATATGGCACATTGACTTCTGAGGAAATTTTAGATGGCACTCGTCATCAGAAAGGTTGCTGACCCCTGCATTACAGTATATCTAGCTTCTCTGCTTTTTTTTAAGCATGAAAAGCAATGCATTTATTTCATTGGGTGTTTTAGCAGGGTAATAAAAATGGCTTCAGCTCACCAAAAATCTGTTTAACTTTCTACATTTCAGATCAGGGTTGGGTCATTTGTGTTTCCTAGGGAGCACATAAGAAACTGGGACTGTTGTAGAAGGCTGCATAAACAGCTGATATCAGTTCTCCTCACTATTACTTTAGATTTAGGTTATTGGTGTATCCTATCACAACAGTTCCAGTTTCTCATATGACCGCTTGGGAAAATTAAATGCCCAACCTCACTTTAGATAGCCAACACAAAGAAGATGTAACATGTAATAAGTAAGTTGCTGTAAGGTGGATTTTGACATTCTGCTTCTAAATAGGTTTTGCTAAGTTTCCATTTTACTTTTTTGTCCATAACACATTTGGGGGCTCATCCGGGAGTCTGACCAAAATTTGAACCTGCAGTTTTCTTAGCAAGAAATTAGAGCACTTCCATTATTATTATTATATGAATTGTTATATAAAGTATTATAAATAAAAAAAGACTATCACAACCAGAAAAAGGTCACATTGGTATTTATAAATTATAAAATAAGTAAAATTCCTCCTTATGAAAAGAAGTTGTGACAAAAACACATATAAAATTAAATATGACACCCCAAAAAAAAAAGTCCAACAAAATGACCACAGTAATAAGTTAACTGACACCATGAATTAGTTTTCATTTTTGCCTTTCAAAGGTAGCTATGCTGCAGATAATGCATGCATTATCAGTAAATGATACACAGACTGATAAGATAACAAATTCATTGAAAAGTGTATGAGGAAATAACCTGGTTTAAACACTTTCTTTGGTTCTGTCACTGAAATGATGTAAGGAAGTCCTCAGAGAGGGTCTGTATATAATAGTCTAATAGAGCTTAAAGTTTGTTTCAGGTGCAAGTGAAAATCTTTGATTGCTCTTTCTATAACCAAATTTAAACTGTCATTTAATCTTTAACTTATTTGTCTTCAGTGAGAGTGGAAAAACTCTGCTATGACTTTTTTCTTCTTGTTTTTAAAGGGCCTGAAAACATTCTTATGTAGCAACACGTTCTCACTCCCAAAGCGTAACATTTTACGCTAGGTGACAAATCGTCAACATAGTACGTTTTCGGCTAC
>NW_005187427.1:4650678-4655478 GCF_000239375.1 Pundamilia nyererei | reverse complement strand
CCAGATGTCAGCCTAATGTGTACCTTAATCAAGCCATGTAATAACAACATGTGCCGGAACATAATAGTGCAAAAGTAACTCTGTTCAGACAGTGAATGGACTCAATCTTTGATAGAGCTTTTCTACTCCACTTACTCAAAGTGCTCTACACAATATACTACATTCACCAAATCACACACACTTTCTCTAAACTGAGTGCTTCCTAACTACATTAATACACATTCAAACTTGACATACAGACTGGAGGAAAATAGGAAAATAGGAACATAAACAGTGCCATCATTGCCAGACCTGGCCCACATCTGGTTGGCATACACCCTGCCATGACACCGGTCAGTCAGACGTGCCAGGTTGATGCCAGATCCGGGGGCTAGGCCTGTTTTTTATGCTCCTGGGTCACATATACCAAACCACAATCAGGCCAGATATGGCATGGCATCACATAAACAGCGCCATCTACGCCAGGCCTGGCACACATCTGGATAACATACCACTTACTTATGGATGAGCTACAACACATGGAGGTTGATTTAAGTGTCATGATACAGCTCAATAGTCACTGATTTTAAAGAGCAAATTGATGATACTAGCAGCAGATAGCTCTCTTGTAACTTTGAGAAGTGACAAGAAGGACAATTGTATTGCTTTTCCCACTCCAACAAGGCCAATCAAAGACAGTCTTATTAGCTCAAATAAACTAAAATCGCAAAGGCAGCATATGTTTGTATGTCATATGTATGCCAATCTTACCATATCTAGGACTTTGAGGTTTCCAAAAGAAAAGGCAATGGCATTGGGTGGTGTGGCCACAGGTAGCATGAAGGCCAGAGAGGCAGCAATAGTGCAGGGCAGCATCACATAGAGTGGGTGGAGCTTAATATTTTGGGCCTAAAGGAGCGCAAAACACAACACAGTTAGATTCATGGAGAACATACGTGCGCACACATCTGTCAACATATGAGCTCCATTTACCATTGACGCCAGTATGGGCAGGAACAGGGTGGTGGTAGCTGTGTTACTGGAGCACTCGGTGAATGTGGCAATAAGTAGGGAAAGCACCAGTGAGATAGCAAAGGGGGGAATATTCTGAAGAGGTGACAGGTTTTCTCCCAACCACTTGGATAGATTTGATGCCTGTAAAGGTAGCAGGAAAAATACACAAACAAATGTTTAGTATTTGAGAAAAGCTACTACCATGGCTATAAAAATAGTATGTATGACATAGTATGTCTGCTATCGGTCTACCAATTTGGCCTTGACTGAAATCTCTCCTCTACTAGATGGAATTGTCATTAATTTTTGTGCAAATGATAAGCATATTAACAAAACCTCCAAAATTCAATAACCAAAAACAAACAAGAGACCAGTATTTATTTTCTGATTCAATCATTTAAGTATCCAGTAATCACCAAGACTAGCATTTAACTGCCAAAATTATTTTTAGATATTCTGTAAGGGAGAATGAAATAATAAAAGATGACGACATGGAGTCCAAGGGTGTTTACCTCACTGCCAGCAGCAAGAGCAAAACCTCCTCCCAACAGCAGCACTATATTCCAGGGCATTCGTTCATGAACCACATTCCAGGTCAACAGAGCCGGTGGAGCCTTTATCCTCTTACCTGTGGGAAACAGATGAAGTTTAAACATCAACAAGTAATTAGTTTGAAAGTGCAACATCAAGCCTGCCAAGCATTCTTCGCCCAGTGCTCCAGTAAGCCCAAACTGAGTTCACATGAACATTTTTAGAAGCAGTGTATTACACCAAAGTTAAAAATGAATACTTCACCTTCATTTGTGTATCCGTAATTGCTAAACGGCAGCTGAGAGGGGATGACGAAGAAGAGCGATGACATTAGGATGGCAACCGTTCCGTCTGTCACAAACCTGACAGACACGAGAGAACATGATTATATATGCTGCCTTTTAAAAATGATGAAGAGAAAAATGTGTAACATCATATTTACTGTCAACTGTGGGGCAAAACAACGTAACTGTATTTGACATACATTTATGTTGCCATTTTTTTCAGTCTGACCAATTTTTCTCTTTTATAAAAAACTAACAAAAAGAAAAAAGAAAGTTTAATAAAAAAGAAAGAAAGAAAATGAGGACTTTAGCTACAACTTTGTTGCGCTTGTGAACATTTCCTGCAGAAATATTACTCCAGTTCAGAAGTGGTCAAATTGCAGATACTCAGACGGGCACTTCAGCTTTTCATGTAGACTTTACAGCAGAAATAAATAATGAATGCTTAAAATGTTTGTCTGGTACAAAAAAAACTGTACTGGCATTTGTTTTTCCTTCATAACGCACCTGTTTAAACTGAGGCTAACGTGTGAGCATCTCACCTGCGTTTCTGTTGCTTTTGGATCATTTAATGTAAATCTAATAAAATATATGCCTGTTCATTCTGTGCTCCAGTTTTAGTGATTGACATTCCACCATCACAAATTATCTGTTAACTTTATGTGATGTAAGCATGTTTTTATGAATGCAGGGGATGTTGTATAAGAATGGGTCAGAGCCAATCACCCAGACCCTCTGAGCAGGATTAAAGCAGCATCCAGGTATTTATCTGTCAGCTCATGTTTGCTACCTTGGTTAACAATGCTGAATTGGCTCAATGTCCAATCACTTTATAGATCTTAATGCAGAGAGATCAGGTCACTTTTTATATTTTATTGCAAAAGTGTTAGCTGCAGAATCACAAACAAAGCTGTGATGTCAAAACATCACAGCTTGAAAATTATTGAAAATTATTTTGTTATTTTATTAATATTATTATTTTATTTTATTTGTGTCTCAGTAGACTTCAGTGCATTCAGCACAAAAGGTGACTTTGTGTGACTTTCCTTGTAAAATATGTTGACTCATCCTGCCTCCGAGGCATTAATGCAGGACTTTATAAACCACTGGGTGATACCACAAGTGCTGCATACATTTTAATGCGCAGGAAAGCATGTGTTGAATTGATCAGTTCATGGCTAGCTGTTTGGTCTTTTTGTTGGTAATATGTGGCGCTTCACTTCATTTATATCTAAAGGTCATGCTTAAAAAAGAACTCACGCAGCGTCCTTATTGAACAGCACTGTGGCCCAGCCAGGCATGAAGCCCGGCTCTCTGGTAAACCACAGAAGCACGAGCAAGATAAAGAGGACGAGCACCGCCACCTCTGCAAACTTGATACGTCCCAGCTTCTTGTACTCCACTTTCATCACTGTGTATGCCGCTCTGTCGCTTTCACTTTTCTCACCACAGCCAAATGACTTCTTCAAACTGAGGAGAGCAACAAAAAGATATAGCATATCTCTGCAGATGCTAAAAAAAAGTCAGTTTTACTTACAGTGTAGATTAATTTATTTTGTGCTGTTTGAGCAGCTTTTCTGAGGATAGTTTAAAATACCTGGGTTTGTTTCTGGCTGATTATACTTACTTGAAGCCCAGGAACATAAAATGAAGCCAGAACCAGGCGAGCACCAGCATGAGCACCATGCTGGGAAAACAAAAGCCAAACCAGCTGGCAAAGTTGATCACGTCAGTATTGTTAGGGAAGATCCTTCACAGAAAGAAAAACAAAGGGATGTGAAGAGAAGATACAAGTGGTTCAATGAGCAGTGACACGCCTTGAAGATCATTTCTGTTTGTGTGTTGAGTTGGGGTTTTTGCCTTACTCGTCCATTTGGCCCTTGAGGATGAGATTAGGCGTGGTCCCTGTGAGTGTGGCCGTGCCTCCAATGCTGGCAGAGTAACACACACTAAGACTCATCCCTTTGGTCAGAAGGTCATACTTCGCTTCTATGGCTTTTTCTCTGAACTCTCGCTGTGTGTCATGTACATCTGGATCAAAACACAATAAGACAGAGATGTTATTGGAAGGGTTTTCTTCTAGAAGCCCATATGTGTATGTAGCATTTTTACTTACACACAGGATCCTGTGTGTCTCTTTCGTTTATCGTCTCCAGCTTGGTTTGAACTTCCAGCTCAAATGCGTGGTTGTCCGCATCTTGGGTCTGGAGATCACGCTCATTTGCCTGGGTCTCTGTATCTTTCAACTGCTGTAGCACAGCGTGTGCAATGGGTAGCATCATGGCTGTGGTGGCTGTGTTGCTGATCCACATGGACAGGAATGCCGAGACGCTCATGAAGCCAATCATTAACCTGCGTGAGAGGGAATGGTGATGATGATAACGAGGAGGCATGAGTGAAAAATCCTCAACATCCTCACTAGTGCTCTGGGTGCATTGTTTTTTAAATGTTGCTGTACTGGGCAGCTCCTTGAACTCCTGGAGCAGTTTGCAATACCACCCTGTCAAAATTCAAGAACCATGCAAGTAAAGACATAGCTACGTCTACAAACGATAGATGTTTCTGAATGAAAACAGAGAGTAATTATTTGTTGCCATCTTTATTGATATTGATTGTTTATTCATTTTATTAAATTTAATCTTTTATTCCTTTTCCTTTAGAGGCGACCACACTTGGCTTAAATTAGATGGTATTAGTGTTTGTGCTTGTTTGTCATCCTTATTAAACTCACAGGTAAAGTTTCTCATTATGGGAAACATCAAATGAATATTTTTTGCCATTTATTCAAACAAAACAACGGTGATGCAAAGAATCTATCCGGTCTGACGTCACTAGCCGTGTCTGGGCCTAAACTCCGCTGCAGGTCCATATATCAAACGAGCATTACTGAGAGTTGAAAAACTGTCTAAAGTCTTTCATCTTTAATAAAATGATCAGCATTCTGCTCTACCAGGTGTAACAATTGAGTTTAACATCCAGGCATCCATGAAAA
>NW_005187427.1:4629976-4650523 GCF_000239375.1 Pundamilia nyererei | reverse complement strand
ATCACTGACTGTTTTAGGAGCTTTTTGAGATTAAATAGAAGAAAATACAAAACATTAAACATGTTAACAACACAAAAGCCATATTAAACGCAGACTACTTCAGGCCCGGAAGTAGGATCCGTCACGTCATCACTTAACGACCGGATTCTGAAAGACTTGTAGACTTGTATGTCAAGGCTCTCTTACAGCGATGGACGAACACCAACCAGCAGCAAAACCCGGAGAGCGATTCGTTTATGGAGGTTCCAGTGTTCGACCGCGATGGCCACCAGCAGACCTCCGATGAACAGCATGTTCGAGTCTTTCAGATACTCAATACTGACCTGAAACAGATCACACAGTCGCTAACATTAGCACATGGATCAAAGGTAACCTGTGGACCTACATGTATCATCAAATACGCTTTATGAGCAATAAACGCAAAAAAGCGGGATCAGCAGTGTTACCATGCCAGTAGAAGTATGGCGTAAAAGAAGTGACTGGGGGTCACATCACACTTTCAATAACTGTTGTCCTTTTTAACAGCTATTTTCCACACTAAACTAACTGAAGAGTTTCTTCCCTTGACACTCCTATTTGCTTTCTCATGCGACACACAGTGTTGTATCAACACTTTTTAATTCAAGTTCCTCATAAATGGTCTTTCTGTTCTCAGTTCAATTAAAAAAAAATATCCTAAATTGTATTTAAAATCTCTGATTTTCATTTTATATTCATAAGCAGGAGCAAAATTTTCTTACGTGTGTCAATAACTCAGATTTTTATATAGAATCATTTTAAAAATAAAGACAGTTTTATGTATAAGATACAATATAATAAGATAATAAAATAAATAATAAAAGGTTATGTGGTCCTGAGCAGGTTCTAAAATGATTTAAATAGAAACTCAGAAAAACAGCAACACACAACATTTTACACAGTGTCATTATTAATTAACCAAAACTAAAAACAGAAGCAGTGAGTGAAGTGAAGTACACAATGCCATGAATCAATTTTAACAGTAATAACTTGACGTAATCCTTTTCTGCACAGCTTTATTGGTTTCTCACATAGTTCTGGGGGATTTGGGCCCGGCTCTGTTCAGAAATGGCCTTTCCAAACACTGACGAGCAGCAACAATTGCTTCTCTAAAATCATTGCTCCTTGGCATTGTGTTAACAAACACATCAATGCACCAGACCAACAAACTGGCAAATCTTCTACTTTTTTAGAGGTGCTGATAATCCGTTAATCAAGTTCATTTTATTAGCAGCACCTGGCTGCCACTTACGCTATTATTTCCTGTTGAAGCAGTGAACGTTTTACATTATTGCTGTGTTGTGTTATTAAAATATACTTATGAAGCACAGAAGTGGAAAAAGATGACCCTACATCTCCACCCTTCATGATGCCCATCATAGGAAAGAGGATGACTGGCAGTAAGGCAGTCACAGCCAGAGGCATGCACTCTGTGCACCAGTACAGAGCCATGAGGATGATCGCGTAGCCACATCTGGCTTCCTGTAAACACAGACACATAAATATAACATCACAATCACTAACATGTGATTTGATTACATTTTGTGCAGACGCACACAGAAGCAGAGACCAACCCACAGTTTGCAGCAAAGTGCATACATGGAATTTTCCTTTCGCTTATCTTTTCTTTTTAAAAGGCACCAAGTCTCTATACATGCAGATAGCAGCAACCCTTGATCATAAAACAAACAGTTTGTCGTGTTCACATCTCACAAGATAAGTTTTTATGATCCTCAATAAAAGTTATAAAATCTCTTTAAGCTCCCGACACAAAACATTCCACTGCAGACAAGACACTGATAAAGCTTAAGTTTCAAAAAGATTTCCTAAAACATTATAATAAAACGTACAAAATAATATTTGTGTTATTATCTACTTTACAGTTATATTTTAGACAGCTACACCGTTCTCTTGCAGCTTTTGTGTAATGGAATGCATTGTATATTATAGAAATATTTTTTACTACAAGTCTGTGTATTTAAGCGTTAAATCTCATGTCTACATATTAAATAGAGAGCTCAGGATAATTACAGATAACACAGGCTCTAATTTATTAACAGTAATAGGGGTCATATTGGGTAGTGTAGTTTGAGCCCACCATCTTTATGTGTCTTTAATTGCACTGTAAAGCACAAAGGTTCAGCTGAGCACCACAAAGCCCGCTTTGTTTCTTATCCTTCATACATTAACAGACCACTTCAGCACTTTCAGCAAAAAATGAAGATGATAAAATCAATTTGGTGTTGAATTCAGTTGCAATATGTCAACACATAAGAGATTACATGGCTTGCAGGGATTTTGAGGTGACTGCGTTTAGTAATCATATTAAAAAACTGGCCCTGGATGTCTACGGTATCTTTCGATTAAATCAAGTCTTTCAAAGTGAGAGACGTGGTGACTGAGTTAAGTGCACTCAAAAAATAACCTGCAGACATGTAATGTCACAGCAGCTTATGTTTGTGTCATGATCTTGGGTCTTTTGACCCGGCGTTTTGAGTTTTAGCCTATTTTGATGTTTTTGATTTATGTTTAAGTCCTTTAGGTTTTCTAAGTTCATTTCTACAATGCCTAAGTTGCTGTTATAGTTCATTGTTTTTTAGATTCCCCTTGTTTCTTCTACCCCTGTGTTTAAGTTTCCCTCGCCCTTTATGCGTTTCATGTCTGTGTGTCTTATGTTGTCACGTTCGTGTTTTCATGTCTGGGTTCCATACTTTTTTCTGTTTTACTGTGAGAGTCCCTGTCCTGTATGCAGAGTGTCTATTTTGGCTTCCCCCTTCCCCCTCGTCAGGTCTGATTTGTCCCAGCTGTGTTCCCACCAGTTCCCCATCCTCTCATTATCTTTTTGTGTACTTAAGTCCTTTGTCCTCCTTTGTTCAGGGTCAGGTCGTCTGTTGTCTTTTGCGCCATCTCTCAATGTTCCAGGTATCTATGTATCCATGCCAAGTTTCATTTTTAGGGTTTTTTATGTTTATTTTTAGTTTCCCCAGTTTAGGTTATTGTTTATTCTCATCTTTGTTTGCCTTATGCATTACTTTAGATTTCTCCATCAGCCATGTTAAATGGCTCGCTTTTTGTTAATTCAAGTTTTGTTCCACGTTCCTTTGTGTCTGTATTTGAGTCCAGTATTCACAATACATACAGTCTGTTTCTGCGTACTGTGACAGTTTTGTTATAGACATAAAAATGCAGTCTATTAAAGAAAATCATCAAAACTATATAAGAATATCATCTATGCTTCTCTCCAGACGGCCTGCGTCCTGACATGGGGACATTAAATTTTGGCTTTTTTGCATCTTAAACTTCATTCTGTTCAACAAAGTGTTTCTTACTTTGCTATACAATGTGTTTATTGTGTTGTCCTATAGAAGAAAACTGGTACCACATGAGGCTGTTACAACATTGTAATAACTTCCTCTTCAACGATTTTAAGATTTATCAGGGCCCGAGGTCAGGGAGATTAAAAATGAACCCCAAATAAGAGCCTGGGTATCAGGAGGATAATTGACCAATGTTGTAGTGTGAGTATTTGTTTATTTTTAGAAATAACCATCATTAGTCCACATGTTTTCAGCAGATTCAATAACTGCAACAAGAGAGACATGTTAATAAGTGTGAATAAAACACCTGACTTTAAAAGCTTTTTAGCCCTTGAATTCGAACAACATTCAAACACCATTTATGTTATCCACTACAGACAGACGGACAAACCTAGCCTGTTTAACTGTGATTGACTGCACTTCAAGTAAATTCACTCAGGTGAGAGTGTATAGTTTTAAAGGTGGGCATCAGCGTAGGTCAGTGATCCAACACTTAAATCATAGATTTAAAAATAATTACAAGATCTGTTCTTTAAGAACAAGTGTCAGATTAACTGAACGGGTTATAGCCAAACTTCTCAAATTGCACGTGTACAGATTAGTCTGGTCAGTGAATATAAATCTTTAGCTGTTTTTTTTTTAAACAAATACACTCACCGATGAAGGATAGACGAGAGGCAGAGGAAGGAATACAAGCGGCGTGACGATTATGATGATATAGTTCCTGTGGTGCCACAGAAGATGCAGCACTCTCTCCCAGTTATACATGATGCTCTCAAAAAATGAACTAACAACTGAAATAAACTCTTTCTTTCTAAGTGTTGCAGGTAGGTCAACGCTAACACAAACACTAGTCAGTATGAAGAAGAGGCACAGGGCAGCTGTGGAGCTGAAAACTGAGCTCAGGTGGGTTAACAGTAGAGGTCTGCTCCACAGAAAGTCACTGTGGTAAAGAGAATAAAATCAGTGCAATTTTCTGTCTATATCTCTGGTAGCATATCAAACATTAACTCAAAGAGATCAACATCCTTGACAGAGAAGCAGCTGACACTGTTGGGAAAGAGCAAAAAGTAGCTGTAAAAGCAGAATAAGGGGGAGGGACTGGAGACGGACAGCCAAACAATAGAGAGACTTTATCATGTGAAGGAGTGCAGTTCCAGTAACTTAACCAAAGGTCAATATCTGTGTAAGTTTCACCTGAGATGAATTTCTGAATGATTCAAATTTTTAATAACTGATTCATTAAACAAAGAAGGGAGTTGATGTCAGTTGATGTCAAACAGCACAGCGAGAGATGAGGTGTTTTAACCTAAAATGCACCGATTTTGACAAAAAAACAATCATAGCCTCGCTACAGCCATAATTAGGTTATATGAACATTATTTTATCTCCTGTCTGACTGTTGTTACTGCGTCAGATGTTATTTCTCATTGCTGCATAGCTCATTGTAAGACTAGAAAAGTATTCTAAAGTATGATTTCGTACAGTCAGCAGGTTGCATGTGTCAGAATAGGATAGGAGGAACCCATACTCCTGCATCTGCCCTGTAACAAAGAACAACTTGAAAAAAAAACTCAACGTCTTAAAACAATGAAATCATTCAGTGGATTAAAAGCTTGTGACTGTTGCTGCTGACTTTGCAAAAGTTCTGGCAACCAGGATTTTCTCGTTCAATTGCGACATTGCGATGAGATGTCAACAGCTGTCTAGTTTCTTCCACTTTTTACACTTTTTTTAATATAATTGTTTTTTTTAAAAAAAGGCAAAACGCTGGGAAGTGTGTTGTTTAAGAATAGCATTTAAATTGTAAACCATGTTATCTTAAAATGGCAACCACAACTTTGCCTTTAAACACAAACACTTCCATCTGGGACATTTAACAAACAGTGGCTGGTGATTTTCAAGGAATCCCAGTGAATCTTTGTAAAGACTTTATCACAAAAGTTCTTTGTCTTAAATGAAGATAAATACCTCCCATGACTCAAAAACACCATCAATATACACAGCAACTCAGATTAGAAGCTTATATTAGTCTAAAAACCAGTGATCATATCATGCGATTAATACTCATATATCACTCTTACACAGCACACTGGCATCACTGCAAACTCCCGGTTGTTTTATAAATTACTTATTACTGCAGTTCATATAGGAAGTTCATAAGAGATTGAGGCATAAAACGTCTGTTAAAGACGAACACTTCTATTGATCATAGATGATCATGTTGGTCTAATCTGACTAAATGTTACTGAGGAACGTTCTGGTATTAAACATGATGAAAACAAAAAAAGGGCAAATGTAGTAATTAAAACAAGAAAAAGCAGCCAAAGCAAAAACACTGGGTGACCTTTCTATGTTCATGTACAGCTTAGGAGTTTTAATAATAAAGGCAGTTAATCATTAAAGCAATAGACATAATATAGCATCCACACAGATTAGTGTTTTTTATTTATTGGGTTTACTGAATGATTTATGAAGGGAGTTTGGTTAGAAAGCACACGTACAGATAATCATTGTTTGTGTTTTCCAAATCCTGTATGCAAGAATTTCAGGCTTCTTGAAATTAAAATAGTAATGAAAGGTTCTGCATCCAACTAAGTTTAATCTAACAAAATAACAATCCAAATGTTAGAATTTTAGATTTCCATAATCATTATACATCCTCTGACACCTTTATCAGGTTTGCCGCCTTCAGAACTGCCTTAATTATTTATGACATGGATTCATGTTGGAAATATTCCTCAGATTTTTGGTTCAGACTGACATGATCACACGGTTTCTGCTGCTTTGTTTGCTGCACATCCATGAAATTACTATCTTGCTCCACCACATGTCAAAGGAGCTCTATTGGATTGAGATCTGGTAACTGTGGAACTATGTGAGTAGAGAGAACTCATTGGCAGGTAATAATAATAATAATAATGACAAGAAGAGAAGGGGAAATAAAGGGCGGTTGGGTTGCTGGGGGGTGCTAGGGTGGGATGAGTCAGAGTGATCTTCATTATGAATACTATGGTGTTTCAGTAAGGGAGGGGTAATTAATGCCCATCCACATGACCACACAACATGTTCTTGCATTTTCACCCAAAGAACTACTTCTTGCTGAATAGTTTCTCTCTCTCTCTCTGAGCCTAAGCGATGATTGTGTGAGGAAAATCCCAGGATATCATCAGGTTCTGAAATACTCATGCCAGTCCATTTAGCACCAACAACCATGAGATGTTGAAAGTTTCTTAAATCATCTTTTCTTCTCCTGTTCCGCTGCTCAGTTTGAACTTCTGCAGGGCATCATGACCCCATCTACACCCATCTACATGCCTAAATGCACTGAGTTGGTCCCATGTGATTAGCTAATAGATATTTGAGTTAATGAGTGAGTCGCTTTGCTGCTGTTTTGTTTTTTTTTGTTTTTTTACTGCCTGAAATTAAAGAACAAGACTGAGCTGAACATTGCGTCTGTACTGTTTTTATGACTGTTCTGTAATGAAAAGCTCAAAGGTTTTAAAGAGCCAACCTCTTTTTTCCAATAATGAACAGAAGAGCTGACTTGTACATGGACCGGATTAATATTTGACACCAAAAGAGACCAACTGATAAAAACTGTCTGGATTTAGATGTTCTGTCACTCTCACAAAATCCTTATTTGTTGGTCACACTTTGTGATGAATCATTACTCATTAAAGGTGCAATTTGAGAGAAAACCCACTGTAAAGACCTCTAAACAATCAGCACCCAGCTTTATGGATGAAGTGCCTCCAATTGTAATAAGGCTGTTCTGCCAGTACAATTTAGTCATACTGATAAGATAACAACATGCATCCTGAAAACAGTGCAAATGTCGAATATAACTTACATAACAAACTAATATTTACTATTAGTGCTATAAAAATCACACTTTTATTCTATCAAGATTACCTTGGAAACGCCATTGCACTGCATTTTGATGTTATAGTGCCAGTACAATAATAATCAAGTCATATAATGTTAATTTGTTTTTCTGCACAGACCAGAGAACATTTCTACACCTGCTCTCATTACAGTCATGGTTTAAACATCACTAAAAGAAGAATCTGGACCATTATTATATGAGGGCAGCATCCACTTACATTTAAGGAGGGCTATATAAATATGATCTGTTTTATGTTTGATCAGTGTAGAACTCACAATTCAATATTGTTGTGACTGAGTGCTTTTTAAGGGGACTTTGCATCCTGTATATAAACACCTTTCCCATCTTTTGGCATATTAGCAACAATAGGAGCGAACAGAGGTACCTTCCACTTTACGCTCCCGTGAAACAAATCTGTGCATTTACTTGTTTAGTTATTTTTGAAACATTGTCTTTTATATCAACGTCACAACTAAAGTTATTACCTTGAGTTTCATTGTTTTATTTGTCCTGCTGTTAATTTCAGGGGTTCTGCCAGATGTGTGCATTTCAGTTGATTATACTTTTACAACCATCAGCCAGAAAATTCAGGCTTCTGAGTCTTTAACATACTGCATGCTGTCCTTACTTCTGTCTCTACTGGCACTTGACAAGTTTGAATAAATAATAAATGGTAAATGGTCATCGAGGCAGACAAAAGCATTTTTTTATAGTGACAGCATGCAGGGTTTAGCAATAATAGTCAAATTTGTCAAAAAGGAAGTTCTGTGTCTCCGCAGGAGCCCATTTTAGGTCCAATCTTCTTCTTCTTCATATATTTATTCTCCTTATAGTCTCTGTTATGTTTAAAATTTTATGCTGATCACACACAGATATATCGGCCTCGTAGATCATCTGACCCTCCGCGGTACACTGAGCTCTCTGAATGGCTGCCTTTGCAAAGTGTTTTTCATACTTTTATTTCCTCACACCGAGATTACTGCAACAGGCTGTTTATTTGCCTGAGCCAAATAAATCTATTGAATGACTGCAGACTGCCAGGATTTTAACTAGACCAAAGAGATGGCATCGTATCACTCCTGTTTAGGCATGTTTACATGTTCTCCCAGAATGTTTTTTAATTGACTTTAAGAGTTCACCTCTTATTAGAATGTGCAGCACGTACCTTTAAATCCGCAGGCAGAGGTCTTTTATTTGTTCTAGGCGTCCAGCTAAAACCTAAAGAGGACAGAGCATTTGCAACAAGGTGCCTGAGGAAATCCGATCTGTTGCAGTCAGTCACTTCCTTTAAGTCATGTCTTAAAGCGTCCTTTTTTTTAAAGGCTTTCAATGATTTTAAGTTTTACATTTACTTACAGTTTCTTTTTTAGTCCCTACATTTGTTACTTTTGCTTTTTTTATTTTTAAGTCTGCACTATGTGTCTTATTTTACCTTCCTTCTAAATTCCTAAACCTAGATTTTTTTGTCATGATAAACTCCGGGAGGTTGTTTTCTGTCAGACTGGCTGCAGGCTTTTCAATCAGGCTCATGGAGTTGCACTACATCAGAGGAAGTAGAAAAGTCAGCAAGCAGTCCAACACTTTGCTGCTAGATCCCGAAATAGATCTTTGTGGATTAGGTTCGGCACACTTTCTGTGGTTTTTCGGATTTGCTTAGTGATCTTGTTAATTGGACTCAAGAGCAACATAAGAACTGCCAGTGATAAAAGCTGCACTGATAATCAAAGTCCACACATGGACTGTTTTTGCTGCACTGCATGAAGGATGAGTACATTCCTAAATGCCATGGATTTCCTTATTGTTTGGGCAGTTTAAATATTGACCTAAATTACCAACTTTCTTCAGCTGCGACTTTGTTCGTTTTAAACCTTAAAGAAAAAACTATTTTTTAAAACTCCTTTCAAATCTTTTAATGTTTAACAAATACCCGGAAACTTCAAGGCTAGCGATAAGGACGCATTAATATTGCTATAATCTGTCTGCCAGCTGACTACCTTGTTCCGTGGTGTTGAGTTTAGTCATCAACTCCCATCTTTTGTTCATAATCCAAACTGGAAAGGAGGGAATCCACAGGTTTCACCTGCATTTTTTCTTCTTCTCAGGGCTTAATTGGGGAGAAAAAGTCATTGTCTGTGTTTAAGGATCAATAGAGAAAAAAGACAGGCCTAATGTTACAATGTTTGAGCTTAGATATTATCCTAAATTTGCCCGGAAATTAAAAATACAGTGCACACACTTACTTTATGACTCAAGAGACACCTTCAGTTTTTAGTTGAGTTTGTAATTCTGTGTTTTAACTATTTTCATATTGAGAAGCATCCAGATAAACCTATAATTAATAACATTTTCATAAAGTAAATTTAAGTTATTATAAAATTATACTGGGTGTTTACTAAATAAAATCAAATTAAAGCCATAAAGTGTTCATGTTTCTGGTCTGTAGCATGTTTCTAGGACAGATTGGACAGAGATCAGCTTAATGATTATCAGAGTATTGACCAGTCAGGACAGCAGAAGCCTGGGGGGTCAACAGCCTCTGAAAAATATCTATTGATCAGCTGCACACAGTACTAAACCCCAAAGTGGGGCACCCAGCTCAAACCCAGCTAGTGGTTTAGGTTAGTAAGCAGGATTTTAGAATAGTACACCTTCAGAGTTTTAGTTTGGGGGATTTTTGCTGTGAGCCGACATGAAGCCAGCGGTAGTTCTGCTGGGCCTCGTCCTGTTGTTGGACACCGCCTTTGCTGCAGAAGGTAAAACTTTAACATTTTTGATGTGCAGTTTGTATTATTGTTGATAGCAGTTGTAATTATTAGACATAATAGATCATATTTTTAAGTTTTGTATAATGTCTTGACTTTGATGTGTAGCTACTGATGTATGAAACAAAATGTACTATATTGTCAGAAACATTTGCTCATTGACTTCACACATATATGAACTTGAGAGACATCCCATTCCTAATCCATGTGGTTTATTATGATGTCGCTCCACCCTCTGCAGCTATAATATCTTCAACTCTTCTGGGAAGGCTTTCCACAATGTTAGCAGTGTTTATGGGGATTTTTGAGCATTCTTCCACAAGCATATTTGTCAGGTTAGGCACTGATGTTGGATGACAGGCCAGTCGAGTTCTTCCACACCAAGCTCGCACATCCATGTCTTTATGGATCTTGCTTTGTGCACTGGCGCGCAGTCATGTTGGAACAGAAAGGGACCATCCTGAAGCATGAAAATGTCCAAAATGTCTTAGTGAGCTGAAGCCTTAAGAGTTACTTCGACTGGAACTAAGGAGCTGAGCACAACGCCTGAAAAACAACCGTCACACCATAATCCCCTCTCCACCAAACTTTACACTTGACACAATGCAGACACATACCGTTCTCCAGCAACCACCAAACCCAGACTCGTCCACCAGAATGAGAAGGATGATTCTTCACTTTGGAGAACACGTCTCCACTTCTCTAGATCGAGTGGGGGCGTGGTTTAAACTACGTTTGGTGATGTAAGGCTTGGATGCAGCTGCCATGCAAGATGGGACATACTTTTGGCAGTATAGTGTATATTAGTAGTTTATCCTGGTGTTTTCTTAGAGGTTTGTTTTATTGTTTTTAATTTCTAATTAAATCTTTTTATTCTTGGACTCTACTGAAAATGCTTTGAATGACTCAGTTTTAAAATATCCTTCTTTATCTCAGACTTCCAGTTTATCCCCTCTCTGAAACATGCTCCTCTCCCTTTATTTAATTCATCTTTCTTCCAATTGGCTGCCTTATGCATACAGAATGTTTGAACGGGAGGTGAATCGAGCTTTTGTACTATAAGCCAGAGCTGTGTGACATCACACAGAGCCAAGAGTGAAAAAATGGTAGAAATAGAGCAGCCTGAGCTTGCAGGGACGATATATAGCATCCATTATTCCACACCATAATCAATGAAAGAATCCCTGTCATAGGCTGATAGGTGGGAACATGTTTTTAGTAACTGTAACTCGTGTTTTACACACTTTCCCCTTTAAATATCTAAATGAATTGATTTCAATGACTCTTTGAACCCAAAACACAATTTTGTTGCTTCCCTCTTATTCGTGTCCCAATTCTTCAAATTCAGTTCACCTTGGTAAATAACTGTAAATATTTCAAACGTTGACAATGTGAAATATTTTATTTAGTGATGAATTAGGAAGAATCTAATCCTAACTTTATATCCTATCTTTCTGATAATGCATCTGGATTGTTTTACAGCTGGTGCGTTTAAACGAGTAAAGGGTCTGATTACTTCTAGTTTCACTGATTATTGAATGGTAAACTCAGACCAGGTCTACACGCTGCATGATATCTCACACTAAAACTACTTTCCCACAGAGTCCTGTGCAGGTCGCTGCGGCTCCTTCAGCCCACAGAGCAAATGTCAGTGTGACTCCATGTGTGTGTATTATGGAAGCTGCTGTGGGGACTTTTACACCATCTGCCCCAGAAAAGGTCAGTGCTGTGCTGTGTGACAGTTTCACTAACGAGTCAGCTTGAATTTTCTTCTCCTTTGAAACGTCACCATCTGACAAAACCTCATGTTCTACCTTCAGTTTCTCGAGGTGATGTCTTTGAGGAACCACTGGAAGAGACGAGCCCGAGCACAGCAACTTTTATGCCAACCTCAGACACAGTTATACCGACTGTCACACCCAATGTCACACAGGGGCCCACACTACTACCGGTGGATCCTGATGCCATGCCCTGCAGTGGGCGGGCATTTGATGCTTTTCTGCAGCTGAAAAATGGATCAATCTATGCTTTTAGAGGTAATCCTGATCACATAAGAGGACAGTTTACTTCTACTTCTACTTTTACTTTTGTTACTTTGTTGCCATTGTGTAATGTCTCTCTTTTTAATTTCCTTAATTATTCAGCAATGCTGTTTTTTCCAATACAGAGAGGAGAAAGTTATAATCAGAAGATGCAGAATTGATACCGTGCCTAAAAGTGTAGATTATAGTAAAAACTAATGTTAATAGCTTAAAAGATCCAAACATTAAAGAAAAGGAGGGAAAGCCTTTTCAATTTCATCCAAAATTAAAATAAAAATGATAACAATTGTTTGAGGAAAGTAAATGCTGAAGGAGCTTTTGCTCAATGAAAACAGAATGTGTTTCTTTAAAAAGTAAACGATAAATGGGTACATATTTGCAGTCATTTTGAACACAGACCCAAAATCAGACTTGAGTACCCATTCGTGGAAACTTTGTGGATTATCCTGCTGCAAGATTTGAAACTCTTTGAATGCTGATGTAAACACTGATCCAGAGCCTGCTCTTCCTCGTAGGTGTATATTTCTTTGAGCTGGATGATAAGTCCATCCTTCCTGGTTACCCCAAACTCATCGAGGACGTTTGGGGAATCAGTGGACCCATCAGTGCTGCATTCACACGTATCAACTGCCAGGGGAAATCCTACATCTTTAAGGTATAAGCTGCTATATTTCTTTGTGATGAGGTACACAAAAGGCTCCACCTCACATAAATGTGTGTTTTTTTTTGTGGTGTGCATGTGTTTTCATGTTTAATTGAGCTACATTTATTGTTTATTCTTTTAAGCCTCTGAAAATTCAAAATGAGTGCCTACAGTTGTAAAAGCCATTGTTTTAAACCGTTTCTCTGTAACTGCGAAATACTCAAACAGTGACTCTGTTGCGTGCAATCATTCAGATCAAATACACTATCCAACATTATGGCAGAAATAATGCTCTTCAGCCCCACACTGGCATGAGTGTTGCTACAAAATGGTGTCGCTTCATTACTCATAATATTGATCTGTTTCCTTATTGATTCGGTTATTTGTACAGTGCATATGAAGAAGAATTGTGCATTTTTTTTCTTGCTATACCCTGCCAGTGGTCTTCAGCTGGATAAAATGGAGTAACCTTACAAAAAAAACATAAGAAACGTGGAGAGAAAGCGGTGTTCTTCTCAACTAACTAACAAAAGTTGTTAATTATGCAAAGTATTAGCAGTATTTTATATTAGGGATGAGCTCTGGGCCTCTTCTTGTTTGCAGGGGGATGCACACTGACAGATGAGGTCAGGCAGGCGTCTCTATGGACTCTATGCAGATGAGATTGTGATCTATAGTGAGAGTAGAGAGCAGGTGGCGGTATGAAGACGAATTAAAGTCAGTAGAAGCAAGATGAAATATGTGTGTGAATGAGAGGAGATTTAAGCGCCTGGGGTCAACAATCAAAAGTAAAAGACGGTGCACAATAGAGGTGAAGAAGAGACAGGGTGGCAGGGTGGAGTGGGTGGAGATGAGTGTCAGGGGTGATTTGTGACTGAAGTGTAGCAGCATGAGAAAGAGGGAATGTTTAGAAGATGGACCTGCTGTGATATTTGGTTTGGAGGCAATGGTGAAATGAGTATATCAGAGGCAGTTGGAGAGGCAAGGCTGAGTTGGTTTGGACATGTGCGGTGGGGGGATAGTGGAAGATGGTGAAGATGGAGCTTTAAGGCACCAAATTACTGGATGTAGTGATAGAGGACGTGCAGATGATTGGTGGGACAGAGGATTGACTGAGATGTTTGCAGCGACCCCTAAAAAGAAGAAGAAGATGATGATTAGGAATGTTTCAGACTTCAAACCTTCTTTAGGGAGAGTAGTCTGTTGCCCTCATTAACACTCCTTCGCAGCGGTATCCTCAAACTTCAATGCTCTGGGCTCCATTTTCTCTCAGGGGAACCAGTACTGGAGATTTGATGGTGACGTCCTGGATGAGGACTATCCACGGCTTATTTCAAACGGCTTTGATGGCATACCAGATGAGATCGATGCTGCGTTTGCCATACCAGCACCAAGTCACCGTGGCAAGGAGAAGGCCTACTTCTTCAAAGGTATTTGTACTAATGGGTGATAATGTTTTTTATCATATACAAGTACAGCAGGGGTTTCTAAGTGTTGCTCGTGATCTGATAAAACTAAGGAAGATGACTTTGCATGTGAATATATAATTGCTTTTACAAGAATAGGGAAGTAGCACCCTATCACACAAAACAAGCAAATTAATAAACAAAGTTGTTTTCATGTTTTTTTGGGGGGGGGTTGCTTCATTTTGTTAATAATTAGTTAAGGAGCTGAATACGTACTTACTTATATTGTAAATATTTTACATTTTTAGGAAATGTTTAACCCACCACATTTATCTGAAAGTCAAGTTATTTTGTCTGTACTTGATAAAGTTACCCTTAACTTTACCCTTAAAGTGATGACTTCAAACAGAGCACTGCTATATTCGTTTATTATTTTAATACAGTGTCTTCACTTGTAACATTTGGTGCTTTTCCTTCTACACTTCACCTCTAAAGCAAAATTTCCTTGCATCATCATTTCACGGCAAGTTGTAAAGACGAGCAAGTTATAAAGAGCAGTCTGATGACACCCAGTGGAGCACAGAGGTTAACGTTTTCAGAAAAAGCAGTTAGAGGCAAAGCAAAGAGTTAGAGTTACAGAATCTGATGGAAGCAAATGCAGGTGGCAAGGTTTTATCTGCATTTGTATATCATTAAAAATGTATCGGCAACTCCACAGCCTCGTTGTTTCTCTCTCATCGAGTAAAATCCTGAAATCTGATTTTTCTCTTTTCTTCAGGGGACCGGTATTACCAATATGAGTTCAAGCACCAGCCTTCCCACGAGGAGTGCATCCAGATGAGCAGGTCCTCCCCTTCTGTGCTGTTCACACAATACACAGACCTCTTCTGCGATAACGCATGGGAGGATCTCTTCACTGAGCTCTTTGGAGGATCCTGTAAGGACCTTGGTCTCTTTATGCTTGTCTGTTTCAGATTTTTTTTTTCTTATTCTCCATCTGCATGACTTTTGTATTTTAGCAGTTACCAGTTCCCAAACAGGCCCTTGGTTCATCAGCAGGGATTGGCGGGGTATTAGGCCCGTTATAGATGCTGCCATAGTGGGGCGAGTCTACACCACTCCCAAACCAACTTCACCTCCGACCGCAAAGAAGTGGAAGAGTCAGAGGAAGAGGCCCAGTAAGAGGCGTGGACAGCGAAGAAGGCAGAGTCGCCACGATGACTTTTGGTTCTATGATTTGTTCGACCTCGGTGATTACAGTGACAGCTCTGAAGAGAGCATCATGCAGGAGTACCAAAGCACCCCCGTTCAAAATGTGTACTTCTTCAAGAAGGGTAAATCAGCCTGAAAAAAAAATGAGTCAAAATCCTTCCAAAAACAGCTCTTTATTCTTCCTTAACACCTTTTGGTTTGTGTGTTTCCTTTTTGTTTTTAATATCAGATAAGTACTACAGAGTGGATCTGCAGACAAAACGCGTGGATGCCACTTACCCTCCCTATCCTCGATCTATCGCAAAGTACTGGCTGGGCTGCAAGCATGAAGCTGCTGCACCTGATGCATCAAGGGCAGAAAAAAGATAAATACTTGTCTTGACTATTACAATATGGGGCTAATGATGACAACACCTTTGACCCTTGCATGTAGTTCAGGATAGACACCTCTCCAATGGCCTCTTAGGTGGATACACTGAAATTATTCAAAATTAATAAACTTTACATTTCAGTGCTTGAGTGCTTTGATATTTTTGACCACATGGCAGAGATTACACACACACACACATCTAATGTGATCTGTAGCCATGCATCATGTCTACATGCCCAAACTCAACACCCAGCCTTTATCAGCGTTATCAGTGGGAGAAATGTTTCACCACTCATCCATCTTAGCTTACAGCAGATTTGCTCAATCTTTTAAAGACTAGTTTCATACTGACCTAAAATAACACCATATATATATATATATATATTTATATTTAAAAAAATAACTTCAAGTTGTAATAAAGTTATGCAAATAGCCACTCATTTACAGAGTTAGGGAATGGCTGCTGTCACAGCATTAGAAGATGGTGAAAGATTTACTCCTTGGTTCAGTTGCGGTTCCTTTTACACATAAATTAGGGCAGATGTAATGTTTATAAGCTTAGGGAAACCTGCAGACTGAAGAGGTCACTTTCCTCCCCCTGAAAATGCTGTATCTAGTGGGACTGAATCAACCTTTTGGGGTAGCCTGACCTGGTTTTTACAAATGCAACATACAACTGAATATGCGCGCACACATACAGGCCTCTGTTCAGTGAATTCATGAGTATCCCTACAAGAGGCTGCCGTAATCCTGTGCTGACCTCTTCAGGTGGGGGGGAAAAAAAAAAAAAAAAAAAAAAAAAGCACCCTCTATTGGGCAATAGGCCGGTACAAGGGAAAATATATCAAAATAAATACAATAAAAAGCTGTGTTACAACTTTGAAAAGGCATTAGGAAATTTGTATTAAGGTTTAAGTAATTTATAAACCACTACAGATGTTTTTAACATAACCTGATATTATCGAACTGTGCATCAGTGGGAAAAAACAAAAAAACCAAATACACACTCCCTTGAGGTTGTTTAAAAATGAATAAAAATCTGATTTGCGTCAGTGACGCAACATTTAATGTTACGGGAGTGTTTAAAAGTTTACTTTAATCAAAACAGAAAATAAAAAGGCACCGCTGGGATTCGAACCCAGGATCTCCTGTTTACTAGACAGGCGCTTTAACCAACTAAGCCACGGCGCCACGTGATTCCTGACCTCAAGAAGAGTTTATGAATGATAACACACAACCTGAGAGACTCGTTCAGGATACATTTATTAGTAAAAAGTACGTTATGTACATAACATTGTTAATAGTAATATGCATTTTATTTACATTAGAGATCTCCACGGCCTGCCATGAAAATCGTGAAATATACCCCCCCCCCCCCGAAAAAGGCGATCTGGTCATTCGTGTCCCATTTCCCCGTCACAATAGTTGGCATACCTTGTAACAAAACTCTGGTACCGAGTTTCAGTTGGAAACAAGTGCGTCTCATTTACTTTTTTCCCGGGACTCCGCTGAAGCCCACTCAGCAAGGACAGCTTTGACTCAAGTGCTAAACGTTATCTTTGCAACCCCATCCAAAATATAAACAAACTATGTGCAAAAAGGACATGTGAAATCATCTGATGTGCATCATACTGGTGTTTCTTAAATAGATAACGAATAGCACAAGTCACAGTTACCACCTCCCCAAGGTAGACTCGGCACCTTTGTCCAAAAAAAAAAAAAAAAAAAAAAAAATGTTAGCGCAACACTTTGAAAGACCGCGACATCACTGAATGGGTGCACTAGTGGAGGCCACCACGGCAACTGGCGACACAGCGTGGACGTATGGGTGTGAAAACGGATACACTGATGTAGCAGACATCCTGCTGCAGGCTGGCTCGTAGCTGTTACACAAACGGACGTGTTGTTGGACGTGGACCCATTCATGTCGTGGTCTTCAATATGTTGCTCTCAGTTATGCCAAAAGATAGTCAATCATTGAGCTGTCCAAGCTGGGCAGACTGGGGACCATCAGGTCCTGGAAGCACAGATCCGACAGGTCGGCCAGGGTCTCTATAGAGCTGGAGAGAGCCTGGAGGCCTTGCCGACTCTGGATGTCTTCCTTGTGGACAGGATGGCCACGTTCTGCTGGCTGTACCCCCCGTGCATTGAGAAAAGCTTCAAAGTCCTCTGGTAAATCCAACTCATCCAGCCCTTCGTATGGAAACACGTCTTGGCAGTAGCTGGTGAAGTCCTGGGATTGGTGGCAAAAGATTTGGGGAACGTCTGGTGACTTGGTCTGGATGTCCAGGATTGACGAGAGCCTGGTGGACTGAGGTAGACTGGGCACCCAGTAGTCTGTTGGAGACGCAAGGCTGGGACTAGGAGGTGGCGGAGAAGCCACCTGAGGAGTGCACGGTGTCTTGTGACTGACCTGTGAAGGTTTGGTGGCTCCTCGAGTTGATTTCTTAGTCTTGAAGAAGCGTGCGCGCCGATTTTGAAACCAAACCTGAAGAAAATTGAGAATTACATGAAACTCTTAGTCAACAAAACAAGTGTACGTTGTCTAAATTAGCCTTAGGTCGCACGTGTCCTACCTGAATTTTAGACTCCGGTAGTCCAGTTAGAGTGGCCAGGGTTTTCCTTCCATTGATATCCGGGTAGGGTGTAGCAGAGAAGGCCCTCTCCAGCTGGCTCAGCTGCGCCTTGCTGAATATTGTGCGCTTCCGGCGGCACTTTGTCTTCGAGTTGATCGTGTATGGAACATGGTGCACTTTAGAGGGGGGGCAAAACGTTTTGTTAAAACTGACAATTACATTTTAAATGCAGAAATTAATTTGCAGAGTCAACAGCCCACAGATTTATACAGATGTTTGGCCTCAAACTATATCACATTTTAAATGTGCAAATATAAATACATGTCCACCTACCCGTGCTGGAGCGCTGTGCCGACCCGTTGTTGTTGCTGTCAGTCAGTGCATCAGGCCATAACTGCTCCGAGAAAAACGTGATGATCTCAGAAACATTACCGCTGGTAAAATCCATCCCGCACGCTGTGTCCGAAGCACGCAGCTAAAAGGGGAAATAAGTTTCCGTGAGTGAGTCCCAGACACTTCTCCAGTGAGCAGGCATGATGTCAGAGGGATTTTATACCCGAGTTCTGCAGACACAACACGACCCCCTGCGTGGCATCCTCTTGCACATCACAGACGCGATCGGGCTTTGCGAACGCGTGGCTTTGATGTGCTGCTCACCTGTTAATGGCTGTCTGGATAATAGGTGTCTGTTTGATCCCCTATGGCCCGTTAATGGGCCCCGTTTAGACCAGAGAGACAGCTTGTCTTCAGCTGCGGACAACGAGATGCTCCAGAAACCTTAAAATGGAAAGATGAATCAAAGACACCCGCAGGTGAAGAAATAAACTTATCGTGGGCGTGTTTTCTTTCATTTTAAGATCATTTTCGAAGCAAGACACTCTGATTTTATGGCAACTATTTTGGCCTGAAATTATAAACACATGTGTTACTAATCAACAGCGGGGAGGGGGGCAAATTAAAATGATTGAAAACACCTTGAAGCGGCTGCTCTGATCCGGGTCTAGTTTTGTTTTTAATAGTGCCCGTAATAATGATATTCATGAACGTATACAGTGTAAGGCATCCGCACTACGAGGAGCGAAGCGACACCGGCACTGTTTTATTGATTTGAAGCTCCAGTCTGCGGCACATCCTCCACCGCGCGCCGCCTCCTGGTGCGCATGAAAGCGCGCAGTGGAAGCGTATTGGAGAAGTTGTGGGAGTGACGCTTCTGTCAGCTATAATGTGTGAAGGTGACAAATCAGGCTACTTTTTTTCCCACCCCTTTCTTCGTTGTCGGTTGTGTTTCCACCGAACGAGACATCAAAACACCGGATCACTCGTAGTCCTTTTCAGCCAGTTCCCAGGCGAGTGCCAGACTCGCAGCTCCTTCACAAACAGACAGAAACGGGCTGCATGTATTAAATTACAACACGTCCACTGATTTTGCTTATAAGCAGATTTTTTTGAATGCTACAATATATTTTGTAGAGGCTGCATGAAATAAAAATTAGCCTACTTGAACTGAGACGGCGGCCTTGTTGATTGGGTCAAATTAGCTGTGAAGTACTCTACGTTCACCCTCTCTCCAGAGAACAATGCGCCATTAAAAAGATCATAAGCCAAGCTCACGTGATTTGATTAAATGCAATAACATAACAGATGCAGTCGAAGAGGTCCCAGCAAACTGTGGAGTACAAAGAGTGGCCTGTGTTTGTGTGGGACAAGTTTGTAATGCTGGGAAGTGGTCTGAAAAATGAAGGTGGTAGAAGAAACATTTTCAGTTCCACGAATGGCTCAGGAAAGCTCAGACTGTTTGTTGTTGTTGTTTGTTTGTTTTGTTTTTAGTAAAGAAAACTCTTGATGCATTTAAATCTGCCACGTCCAAGTGTAACCGCGACAGTGTCTTCAATAAAAATAAAACTGCACAGAAAGGATTAAAAGCTTCCTGCAAACACAAACTGCTGTTAGGAACACTTTGGTTTTAGATCACGGCCTAAAAATATGCAGCTACACAGTTTAAGCGTATGGAAGATAAATGCACTGTTTTATGAAAATGCAACTTTTTAAATGCTTTCTGTATGTAAATAGTGACATAAAATTAAGTCGAGTGTTTTCTGTTCAAATTGTTACCAGTAATCGATAATTAACTGATTAATTTGTATTTCAGATAATAACCTTTAGGTTTCACTGTAATGAAGATAGATTTGCATATATCTTATTAAACAACGCTTCATATAAATATTCTCCCCCAAAATGAAAATACTATGAATAATGAGAGGAAGAAGAAACTATATGAAAACTGCCTTCCTGTGGCTTCTGTCACAGCTTTT
>NW_005187427.1:4621866-4629494 GCF_000239375.1 Pundamilia nyererei | reverse complement strand
CTTTTATCTATCTATCTATCTATCTATCTATCTATCTATCTATCTATCTATCTATCTATCTATCTATCTATCTATCTATCTATCTATCTATCTATTAAATAGATGTTAAATTAATTTTCGAATAGAGTATAGAGTTTGTTTGCGGGTTGCCAGAAACAACAGCTTATAAATCTGGGTCAATTGCACCGGACCAATTCAAACTGACTAAAGTATGACAGCAAGGTCAACTACACTGCTGGGTTAATAATACAACTTGAATGGATGCATGACAGTGCACGACAGCTCACAAATACAAACTAAAGGCAAAAGCTGCAATAGATGGTGGTGGAATAAAGATGCAAAGTGGACTCCTAAAAAATGATATTTCTGGTCAGATGATGTTCAACCCTCCAGTTATCTAGTGAATGCTGTTTGAGACTTTGTGTGTGTTTTTTCTTATCATCTGTCCATCTACAAAGAACATTAATACATTAATGGAGATTTCTTCTCATTTCATTTGTACTTCAATTGTTACTAATCATAAACTGACAGGGCGATCTAGAATTCATCTTTTCTTCTCACTGAGTAGTCGCTCTCTTCACTTTTCCACTCTCCTGCCCACTCCTCTGCCCAGACTGTGTTCCCGGCCTCACCGTGGAAAAAACACAATACACAAACTGTCTTTTTCTCTGTGTGTGAATGCCTCAGTTTATACCTCACAAACTCAGGTGTGCACACAGAGAAACGCTGCACTCCTGTGTCCACACTCCCCTCTAAGAAATCAGGATTGACACTCAGGCGTGAATGACGCTCTGACCTCCTCTCCGTCACCTCAGTCCTCGCTCCTTCCTTCACAATACACAAACGCCGCTCCTCAGTCCTCTATTTGATGTGGAAACTCATTCCACATTTCCTGTCAACCTGAGAGATTTTGGGGGCCCAATCTTGAATTCTGCATAGCAGAGGCGAGGGGGTTACTCCTCGCCTCTTGTCCCGTGCTTGTAAAGGCCCCTCTGGATCTGAGAAGTAGGAGCAAAGTGTGATTCCAGCTTGGCTATGGATAAAAGGACAACAGGCCAAACAGCAAAAGCATCACACACGATTTAGTGCAGCTGGAGATACAAAATAAATGGGTATTACAGCTCAGATGGAAAGGAAGCTGAAATATTCTGTCAGCATTGTGATCCAACAGGTCGGTGTGACTTCAACTTGGCTTTGGATAAGTAAGCAAAGCATGAAGTCAGTGAAGGAGAAAACTGTGGCTGTAGATCACATGTTATTCAGTGAACTTCATAAACTGAATTAAATCCAACAAAGTAACACATAATATGCAACTATTATTCCTATTATTCATGTAGCTTAATGTTTTGGGTTTTTTGGGCATTTTTGTGCACTTAGCTACTGAAACTACTGATGTTTTTTTCCCAGTGAAATTAAAGAAATTAATTTCTCCCCTCTTTCTGTCAAAATCCTGACCAAAGGCACAACCTGTACATGCAATCAGGTGGTGATTAATTATTGCTGCTGATTAACAGATGTTCGGATGTAACTAGTTTGCTCCTCTAACCTGGGCTACAGTTTTTCAAGCACAGGTGTCTGATGGACATTGTAAACCGCACATTATCCATAATAGCTTCCTTTGTAATATGATGGCTGCTTTTTAGTTTAATGTAGTTTAAGATTTTATATTTTGCCACTGTATGGGTTAGTGCTTATCTTTTCACCCTGCGCACTTCAACTGAATCACTGAGATCTGCTTAGCAAATGTCTGCCTGTCTCGAGCTCCTAATTAAACACAGGAGGTGAAATTGTGGAACAAACTGCGTCTTCACATCAGCATCTCCCATGTTTATTCTTTGGCTTTTAGATCAGACTGAATTCTGACTGTTATTTATCTATGTTGTTTTACTCTTTTTGCTTTAATTCTATGTTCTTTAAGTCTGTTGTTTTATATCACTGTTTTTGTTTTTGTTTTTTTAGATGTGCAGCACTTTGGTCCGCAGCTATTGCTTTATATGTACTGATAAATAAATTTGACATGACAGTACATTCAATGAATGAAGCAGTCTTACTTGACTCAGGCTATGTGCTGGATTGTCGCAGTGTTTTTTGGGGTCTGCAGAAGCCTG
This sequence comes from Pundamilia nyererei, assembly GCF_000239375.1. Taxonomy (NCBI): domain Eukaryota; kingdom Metazoa; phylum Chordata; class Actinopteri; order Cichliformes; family Cichlidae; genus Pundamilia; species Pundamilia nyererei. Next base: position 4,627,386 of record NW_005187427.1, on the reverse strand, counting down.
AATGGGAAACTGGATATCATGCATAGACAAGAATATTATTCCCCTATTTCCAGGAATCACAGGGTACTGCGATTTAAAGCAGATGTGTGACTGCTGGCATCTGATAAAAGATGGATTCAGCCTCAGCAGGGAATTGATTTGGATATGAATATATGCAATATTCACACTAGGTTTTAGTGCATTGTTACTAACAATAGCATAATTTGTTAGATGTTACCAGTACATAATTTTAAATCGTCAATATGCCAAGTCGGAAGCTAAAAAATGATATCCTAACTGCAGTAGGCAATTACTGGCCACTTTATTAGGTGCACAACCATCTCTAGGATTTATAGAGAGTGATCTGAAAAAGAGAAAATATCCAGTGAGTGGAGAAAATGCTTTATTGATGTCAGATGTCAGAGGAGTATGGTCAGACTGCTTCAAACTGATAATAACGTAAAGGTAACTTAAAATAACCTCATGTTACAACCAAAACATGGTAAATGGAATTACTCTTATTTAGTGATTTTTCTACCTGAGCACACAAAGCTCTTTATTCGACATGTCTCGCTCACACATTTTATTCTGCATCCTAGTGCACACTCACACTCACTCCGCCACCTGACCAGCAGGGTATGCAGAAGAGCATTAGTTCTTAAGTTCAAAATGTGCTGCCAAACAACATGAAGGCATGGATCCATCCTCCCTTGTATGAGTGAGCACACTGGGGCTCATTCAAACACCAAAGTCTCCCAGAGCAGTGTTGCTGTTTTCCATCCCCTTTTGACCTGCTTCTAGCAGGATAACACAGCATGATACAAACATCGAATCATCTCAAACGACTGTCTCGATCACAACTTAATATAAGTTCCCTGTACTCAAATGTCCTCCACAGTCCTCAGATGTCAAATAGAGCACATATCGGATGTGGTGGGAAGGATTCTCATTGTGGACATGCAGACGAAAAATCTGCAACTAGTGTGAGAATCTGACATGTCAACATGGACCAAAATGTCTGAGGGATGTTTCCAGCACCTTGTTGAACCTGTGCAAAAATAAGGACTTGGTTATTTGTCATGAATGACTCCCAAAGGTAATATTTCCAGACCATCTTATTTACAGAATTTCTAAATCTCTGAAACATTAATATTTTATTAAAAGTAGAAAACCGTTATTTTCCACAGTGGAAAAAGTCCATTAAGATATTTCTGTATAAATACAGAGAGAAGGGGATTTGTTTCATGTGCACAAGGGAAATTTGTAATTTTATCTGTTTATTTGTTTATTTTAGTTTTTCATTTATTTTTGCTTATTATGGCATTGTGTGCTCCTGGCTCAGTTTGAAAGTCGACTGCAGGTCCAGCGGTGCACTACATCTCTGTGACACCTTTACTTAGTTTGAATTTGCAGACAAAATACAGAAACAGCATATCAACTAACATAACAAGTCAGATTTAACGTTTGGAAGTCTTTTTTATGACAAATAACCACGTCCATGTTGACATATTTCGGTGTGGACTATGAACTGTAGGTGTGGACCAGAGAGCCGCGCTGAGGCTGAAAGCTAAGCCCAGCGGAGGGAGTGTGGGGCCCTCCCCCCAGCGGGGGGTGGGATCTAACGGGGAAGGAGAGCTCTGTTTCTCCGCCAGTGTGACCCGTCCGGCTCCTCCGCAGCAGGTTATCTCACCATCGAGACGCTTCAGGATCTCCAGAATTTAACCGCCCCTGAGATTATAAAGGTAGGACTGAACAAAACCAGATCACAGGTGTTTTCGCGTTTTAAGTTCCTGACCTAACAGACAGAGAGCGACCCGCGGGAGCGATTTGTGAAGAGACAAAAAAACCCCATTTTTTCAATTTAATCAGCCAGACGGACACATTAAGACGATAATGTATCCAATAAAGTTTGTGCAGAATAACCAACGTCAGCCGTGAAGCATTTAACGTGAAACAGGATACCGGATGTTGTATGTGTAGTTTCTAATTACTGTACCTTTAAGTGTGAGCCAGCCGCTGTAGCCTGGTGTTTGTGATGGTTTCCCTTTGCTGTCATTATCACAGCATACAAGCATAGAAAGCATCAGGCTCCCTCCCTAAAAAGCGATAATGGACAAATATTCCGCTTGATCCAAGTTATCAGGAGCATATAATAACGTATGCATATAATTAAAAGTACAGAGAGCCAGCACAACAACAGAAAAACGTACTTATATAATACTTAATTGCTAATATGCAAAACGATGATGTATCTTATCACTTCTGTCATTTTTTATAATATAGTGGGTTTGTCTCAATAAAAGAAAAAGCAGTGCTGCTGTAGTCAATGAACGAAATCTCTCAGCACAACTATAAGAAACAAATTACAGAAAAACTTCTGCTCATTGCCCACACTGTCCTGTAATTAAGTAAAAGGTTTTTGTTATTACACTGAAAATGTCTTACTTTATTTATTTATTTATTCATTCATTCATTCATTCATTTGTTTTACTGTAAATGTAAAAAATATCTATAGTAGATAGTGAAAAAACCTTTTCTGTCATTTAACTGTTTATATATTACTTAACTACTTTGCAGTATGAGTGGCTGTGGGGCAGGTCTATATCAGTGCATCAGTAACACAAACTGTAAAATATTTGAAATTACATTTGAAACGTTCCTAAATTTTCCAAAGATGTTCAGTGGGCTGGACTGGAGTCTTAAGCAGGCTGATTTTGGCTCCCGGGCCTTAACAATCACAATTAAATATAACAGAAAATACTAAACTATCCTAATCTTTATAGCTTAAGTTACTAAACTACCACCAAAACCTCAAGTTACATTATATAATTTAACAGTTCTTACTTTATAGACGAGAGATCAATAAAACTAGGATAGTTATGGTTATAACAGATTTTTTTAAAGTGTTTGATGCACTTGCTCGTGCTTGGACCGGTGAGAAGAGAGCTGCAGTAGGAGAGTTGTGTATTTTTAAAGTTATCCACCTTTTCTTGATTTCTGCTTTCTGCAGCTTTGAGGAAATCTTTTTCATTTGGTCTCAAAAGATGTCCCGGGAGCAGCAAGCGGTGGCTCGTGCCAGGAAAGCCTTTGAAACAGGCAGGTCCAAATCTGTAGAGTACCGAATCAACCAGCTCAAGAATCTGCAGCGGTTATTCAGCGAGAGACAGAAAGAGATTGCAGCTGCCATTAAGAAAGACCTCAATAAGGTGAGTAGTGAGTACAAAACACATAGACTCCTGTCTGTGTTTTTACAGACTGGCTTCCGATGTTTCCCCTTTTATTTCTTAGGTAAGCACAAAAGCTCCCGGAAAGCACATCCACTGCCAAGGCCAAGGCACATTTCGTAATTCTAAACAAAGTCATCTGGACCCAATTAAATCCTGAATTTTTTTGTCTGTGTCATTAATGTCTTGGTAGTTGTGCATACTTGTGCTGGCACACAAACAGTCTGACATAGAAAGAGCTGGATGGGATCTCTTCTTTCCTCTGGAAATCTGATTGCTATAAATAAATATATATGTATAGGACTGCCTTGTTAAGAAATATAAATAGAAGTTTTAAAGTGGTCAGATCATAAAACCTATGAAATGTTCATGAATCAAAAATAGCCAAAATAGTTTCCTTTCATGGAAGCATACAGAAGCTGAAGAGTATCCACCATAAGGAGATCCTACGTTCATCTTCTTCTTCCTCAGACCGAGGTTGGGGCGCAGTTTTATGAGACTCTGGGTCTGGAGGGTGAGATCAGCCTCTTCATTAAGAATCTGAAGGAGTGGGCAGCCCCTCGGCATGTGAAGAAGAACCTGCTGACCATGTCTGACACCGTCTACATCCATCCAGAGCCGCTGGGGGTGGTGCTGGTCATCGGGGCCTGGAACTACCCCTGGGCTGTGACCATCCGGCCGCTCATTGGAGCCATTGCTGCCGGTACTGTACCATGCTGAGAGTGTTTGGGGTGGATGAAAGGGCAGAGTGTGATGTAATGTGCCTGAGTAGCGCTTACATCTGTAACATCTTTTATGATAAGAATACCACAGGCAATTTGTGTCCTTGTGGCCACTTACTCAAGTGCAGAATTGCATAAAATAGCATAAAAGTCAAATTATATAAAGCATTAGCATTTATATATAATAATTATTATTATTGTGTGCATATTAAATAATAACTGAAAACAAAGTTACCTATATAATTAAGTACTGGAGTAAACTTATATGTCACCAAATTCTCAATTTAAAATATACAATTTACTCACAGTTTGCAGTGCCTGCCCCTTTAAGCACACAGCCTTATTAACTCTGATATTGTAGCATTTTTTCAATTCAGAGTAAAATCAGAACCTATGTAAATGTCTTTGGATACGTTAGCAACAGACAGCAAAGACCACAACATTTCTGCCTAAGATTTGGAAATCAAGGCGTGTATTCAGTTCTTTTCTTTTGTCCCGTGATCACAACCGCTCAAGTTCCCCTTTCTATCCAGCCACTGCCAAGTGTTCTCTTTCAGCTTGTGATAAGTAGGTCAAAGGCCACTCTGTGAACTCTATACTGCAATAATGAGAGCAGAAGTTTTAGGAACGGCAAAAGATTCATTGTGTGTGTCCTTGTACGTTGGTATTTACTCATCAGATGCTGGGATCATGTTTTTTTCTATTTCTCATACATTATCTTCATAAAGCTCAGCCTGAGTGGTCAAACTGTGCGACTCAGCTTTAATCACGATGTCATGAAGAGGTTTCTTGTGACTACACAGCATGACACTGCAGTATTTTTGGTTGTCCAGTGATAGCTTTGCATATCAGTGCTTGCAAGTAGGCGGCTCATTTGTATTTCATTTGGATAAATCTAGTTTAGTGTCAAATACTGAAAAAGTGTAGCACTCGTCAGTGCAGTTGTGCAGCACTTTGTGCCACCATTTAATATTCTGTGATTGCTGGCACAACATGGACTTTGCTCTTTGCACCGGCAATATCAGATATTACACAGATGCTCGTATCAGCCCAGTGGGTCAGAAGTCTTTTCTTCTGATTATTTTCAGGCCAAAGGCAACTGTCAGTTCAACTAAAAAGTGTTGAAGAATTATGCATTTAAAATATAATGCACACCGATGTGCGTAATATTTTTTCATTGTGATTGGTTAATATTTACAGTCATAATTTCAGGTTAAAATAGTAAGTTAGCATTTTCTGTCTGGGCAGCCACAGCCTGAATGTGTGTGTTTGAATGGGTGAATGAGGCTAGTTGTATAAAAGTGCTTTGAGTGCTAGAAAAGAGTAGAAAAGCAGGATATAAGTGTCATTTATTTCCAGGGAGTAAAAAGAATTCAATTAATCTCAGTAAAACAGAGACCAGTAAACAACGTATGTACTATATGTAATAGGCTGATAATTCATGATATATACCATCCATCCATCCATCCATCGTCATCCGCTTTGTCCGGGGTCGGGTCGCAGGGGCAGCAGCCTAAGCAAAGAGGCCCAGACCTCCCTCTCCCCAGCCACCTCCTCCAGCTTGTCCGGGGGAATACCAAGGCGTTCCCAGGCCA
>NW_005187427.1:4578705-4613226 GCF_000239375.1 Pundamilia nyererei | reverse complement strand
CAAAACAATATGTCTTTGCTGGGAAAGTCTAAAAGGATAATTCTAAACTAATCTAACCATAGACAAAGGGCAGAGAAAAGGCATCTTTGTACATTTAAAAGAAGGTAAAGAAACATAGAATCATTTTCCACTAACAACTCTGTTGATCACCAATAAAAAAGCACAAAGGTGTAGCTGAGGCTGCCAGCACAGACAAAGGTGAACGTCTGGGGGTAGGCGTGTGATCTCAGCTGTCTTAGTGGAGATAATGATCAATAAATATAAGATAATGATGCCAAATGCCTGCACACAAAGAGAACTGGATATTTTTTTGGACTTTAAGCCATGATCTGCATTCTGCTGAATAGCTATCCATTCACAGGCTGTGTTTTTAGATCACAAATCAATAACAACATTAGCACATTTCATATTAAATGTGTCAGGGAAACATCATCAAAGAAAATGATTGAAAGTAATTGTTAGATAAAGACAATATTGAGCTGCTATTCTCTTCTACCTGTGCAGGTAATGCAGCTGTGGTGAAGCCCTCTGAGGTCTGTGTGCACACTTCCAAAGTCATGGAGGACCTTCTGCCGATTTACATTGACAAAGTAAGGACAGGTCACATGACAGCAGCCTATGTCCAGCCAAACAAGGCTCTGTTATAAGCTGCTTATTCTTTACAAACTGCATCTGTGCTTACACTTATAGTTTTATCCTGTGTCATATAAAAACAAACTGTGAAATGTTTCCCATGAAAACACAAGATGTCAAGGAAACTGTGTTTACTATAGACACGTGATGGGGGAAGTCGAGCAGAGAAAAGCTTTTGACTTGTGCTGTATTTGCTTTTTATAAGCAGCTTTATTTATTTATTTATCTCTATTTATTCTGCAAATGATCTAAAGAAGAAAACTGCCTTGCATCTCAAGTTGTGTAAATTACAGAGACGTGTTGTTTCTGGACCTTTTGTGATACCTCCGTGTATGTTTTCTTTTGTGTGTCAGGAGCTTTACCCTGTTGTAACTGGAGGAGTGCCGGAGACCCAGGAGCTGCTACGCCAGAAATTTGATCATATCTTCTACACCGGCAACAGCACGGTGGGAAAAGTGATCATGGAAGCTGCCGCCAAACACCTGACACCAGTCACCCTGGAGCTTGGCGGGAAGAGCCCCTGCTACATCGACAAGAACTGTGACATAAGCATAGCCTGCAGGTGAAAGCAGTGCTCAGTGTTATTTGTCTTCATGTTACAATTTTAATTTCTTTTTTCTTTCTTACATACAGTCACTCAGAATCGTAATATTTCCATTAAGGGTGTCTGAATATGCTGGGTAGCTTTGCATGATCACAGTTTAAGACAGCTTTTATTTTAGCCTTGTGGCCGTTGGTTCATCATCTGTTGTTATCAGTTTAAGCTTCTCTTCTTTCAACCACCCTGCCTTAAAGTCAGCTTTTTTGTGGTTGGCTACACCTCATAAACAAACAGCAGGTGGGAGGAGCTGTTGTGCTCAAATTCAGAACTGTGTACCCTAAATGAGCATAATAAACATATTTACTCTCTCTGATGTTGAGAGGAATCTAAAGCATGGGCTTTAGAATACTTGCAGCTTTAGGCCATATTTAATATGAGCATCCACCTTTGTTCTGAGTGTTGGTCCATCCAGCGAGTGCTGTCAAAGCATATGCAGCTGTGGTCAGATGTTTATATACACATGAATGTCATAGTAATTTGGGGCTTTTAATGATTTGAATGATTTTTAATTTTCTCTAATCCACATAAGGTCAAAAGTATACTTACACACCATCAGTAATATTCAGTGTCCAAGCAAGTCGCACCTTGCTAAGATACACTTCTGGTGGTCATAAGTAAGTTTCTGGCATTTGACCACCTTTTGTAGCAGAATTGGTAGAGTTAAATCAAATAACTTGGTTTCCTTGCCAACACATGGGTTTTAAGCGTAATTCACAAATTTGCAACAGGGTCGATGTGTGTTTGGGATCATTGTCCAGGTGGAACACCAAATAAAAGCAGTTGATTTAATGTGAAGTTGAAGAATATGAGATAGTCCTTCATTATTTCATCCACTTTGTGCAATGCACTGGTACCACAGCTCCAGAACATGATGCTACCACAACCATGCTTGACAGTTGTTACAGTTTTCTTAGGTTTGAAAGCCTCACCTTTATTCCTCCAAACTTACCACTTGTCATTGTGACAAAACGGCTTCAATCTTTGTCTCGTCCGACCATAAAACTTTGAAGGCATCGATTTTAGAGCGGGGCCTTCTTTCTTGATCGACACACTCTCAGTCCGAGTCAATGTAAAACTTGCTCGACTGTGGACGCTGGTGTTATAACGCTTCCAGTTCATGGCAGGCCTGAGCCTTGGGGTTTTCTTTAACACCCTGATAACGTGATGGCACATCATTCCACCCTGAAGGACAAAGAATTCAAATAAAAAATTGAATTCTCAAATTGTCTTGATATTCATGCTCATGATGAGTGTATGTTTAACTTCAGACCACAACTGTATATGACATAAATCCAGTCACCGGTAACACTTCCTCTGCTCTGTAGGCGTATCACGTGGGGGAAGTACAGTAACTGTGGCCAGACCTGCATCGCCCCAGACTACATCCTTTGTGAGCCCAGCATCCAGAACCGGGTCATTGAAGAGGTCAAGAAGTGTATTAAGGTACTGAAGATTGAAAAAAACATAACTTTGAGTTGAGAATTTTAAAACTAAGGAAAAAATATAGTCTTTAGCCTTTATTTCAATACAAACCTCAAAGAAATGTTTATGCTTCAAAGATTCATTATCAAGGTAGCAACACAGTGCACCAGAGGGGGGGGGGGGTGATTTAATGTGTTTGTCCATTAATTTACTGGTTTTTAAAATAATTTCTGTAGGAGTTCTACACAGACAACCCAAAGACGTGCCCGGACTATGGTCGCATCATCAACCAGCGCCATTTCAAGAGGGTCATGGCCATGTTAGAAGACAGCAACATCGCTGTAGGAGGGGAAAATGATGAGTCAGACTGCTACATAGGTAACAATTAATTCATTTTTAAAATATTGTGTTTATTTTCTCAGGCCTTGACAGATGCACCTTCTTCCTTTGTGGCTTTAGCATAAGAGACTCCATTTAGCAGCTTATATCATTCCCAACCCTGGCTTCTCTCTGTTGGTTTTTATTTTAAGATTTTACTATCCCCTTGCTTGGGTATAAATATATAACAAAACGTATGACCCTATACAAGCCAGTTCACATCCTTAGATACAGGTGTGGGTCTGTGGCTCAGACTGAAACAGAAACATATATAATTTCTCTGACATTTCTCCAAGCTCTCTTCTCTTTCCTGTTCTTTCGTTATATTAAAATGGGCTCCAGCTGTCCTCCATTTATGGTGTTCATTGGCGTTCAGAGCACGGGCTCATAGCCTTTGACACAGTGTAAAGTAAAGTTGAGATTATTTCAACTCAGCTAACTAAATGTGAACTTGCACATGCTTACACCACCCACAAAGAGGTTACATTTTGTCATAAAACATGTAAACAACCTGGTTCAACCTTACTGAGGAGCTCAGCCTTGCAGAATCTTTTTTTTAACTGTTGTTTACTATTAGTTTTTCATGTTTTTATTCACAATTATTCATCTCAATTTTTTGCATTTTTGTTGTTGTTGATACTTTCACTTTGATTTTGCCTTCTATCTCTTGTTATTTTGCTTTTTGTTATGATTTAGCATCTGAATATCCTGCTTTTGCCTTTCTATTAAAGCGGTATACAAAAAGTTATTATTAGAACTTAACCAATATATCGGTGAGGCTGATATGTTAGCTGTTTGCCAATCTACTGATATTGTCATTTATGACTTCCCCAAAATAATTTTTCTTAAAAAGTATACAAGCGATTGGAGAAACACCCCTCAGATGTGACAAGGGTGCTGATGTTGCATAGTTTGTCCACCAGAGGGCACTCTGATCTGACCAGAGCATAAACAAGTATTCCACGACTGCTTGTGACAGTAAAACAAGTTCAGTTTTAAAATACAATGCGATATTATCTTGTTACAGACAGATAAATAACCACAATAACAAAGCTTAGTGAAATCTGTTTACGTTCCATGTGTCTGAAAAATATATATATATCAGCTGATACACCAGATTTGTAAATGTACAAATTTCAATACTAGTATCAATATTAAAACTTCTATATTGGTCGGGCTGTAGTTATTATTATAATTTGGAAAGGTATAAATGAGAATGTAGTTCAGGTGCCTTATATGAATACCAAACACATAAATAGGATGGTGTTTAGCGTTAGATTTAATAGCAAAATTCATAAAAGATAGCGACATGGATGACACAAAATAAGGAACTTTTGTTTAGAAACAAACAGGGTGAAACCAAAAGAACAGCAAAGGCAAGAAAGTCCAAAAAGTACAAGAGAAAAACAGTCAAAAACTCCACAATGAGAAACTAGTAAATGGGAAACGTGAGGATATAACTTCAGGGACCATATACAGAGTCAATACTCAATAGCAGGAGGATAAGGGGAAAATAACAATAGAAGTTACAATGAAGACAAATGTTGATAGCTTTTAAACTAAAATATGAATCAAACTGAAACTCAGACAGATAAACCAGAATATCTGAAAGGAGAACCTTCAGGAACAAGACAAAGTCATGCAGTCTTTCTGTGATGTGCTTAGCTCCAACAGTTCTACGGGACGTGAAGCCAGAGGCAAAGGTAATGCAGGAGGAGATTTTTGGACCTCTACTTCCTATCTTACCAGTCAGCAGCCTGGATGAAGCCATCAAGCTGATCAATAAGGGAGAGAAACCTCTGGCTCTCTATGTGTTCTCACCAGATAACAAGGTATCTACCAGCAGCTAACACAGCAAAGCAGTTAACACGTGGAAACCAGTGTTTAGGTCGAGACTTATTGTCAGGGTTTTTTGTTTTCTCTTTTCTGTAAAGGTGATAGAGAGAATGAGAGATGAGACTTCGAGTGGAGGATTCCTGGCCAACGACTGCCTCGTGCACTATTCTGTCAGCGCGTTGCCATTTGGAGGAGTGGGTAAGTAGAGAAACTGTGCAATCGGAGCCTTTTTTTTTAACCCCTTAGTGACTTTACTGTCTGTATTACTGGTTTATTGTGTTGATTAAAAGTGGTCAAACCTGATGCCAACATCTGTGTATGTTCCATGTGCAGGAAACAGTGGAATAGGCTGCTACCACGGCAAGTTCAGCTTTGACCGACTGAGCCACCTGCGTGGTTGTCTGGTCAAAAAGCTGAAAATGGAGGGGGTGAACGACATGCGCTACCCGCCGCACACATTGAAGAAACTGGGCTGGGCGCGCTTCTTCATCCTCAATACCGTAGATGTGGGCTGGGTGGGACGGATGGCGCTCCTAGCTGCTCTGGTTATGGTGGCTGCTGTTGTGATTCAGGTGAGTTGAAAAGAAAGAAAGGAATAACTGACACGGGCAGTATCAGTGGACGAGCTTCCCAGCTAGCTGCAATGTTCTAAGAGGAGCAGAGAAACCTAAACCTTTCTGTAGTTGAACACATCCTTTGAGTGTCACACAGTGCACATGTGCATTACTGAGTGGGACAAAAAAGAGCGATCGCATTACTCCAGTGTTGGCAGACTTGCACCTGCTCTCTGCGCATCACAGAATCCAGCATGAAGTGCGCTATTGTATTTAAAGCTTTAAATGGCCTTGCACCTGCGTTTGCGGTAGAGACTTATGCTGTATCCATACTCTCTCTCAACATCATTAACCCTGTAAATCCTGAACTATGCAATGACTGCCGGACGATTGTAATTTTTTTGAAACTGTTTTTTTTTTTTTCACAGTTTCAAAAAAAGCTTTTGGAAAAAAAGTGTTTATTGAACCTTCTGACAATTAAAAAAAAGCAAACATTAATTTCCATATATGAGTTTTAATTTGTAATATTTGTCTCGCAGTAGCACTCCATGTGTCTGATTGCATACATCAGATTTTTCAGCCTTACAGGGTTAAGGTCTACTTCCTAATCATTCTAGAGTCCAGACCATCGCAGAGTCAAAGCTAATTTGCTTGCACCAAGACGCTGGAATGATCTTCCAAGTGACTTCACAAATGCGTCACCTACCTCTGTCTTTAACTCTTAGCTAAAGACATCATGCTTTTTGTAATTTTATGTAATTAATGTAAATGCGTGTACCATGAATTTGTATCTTTTATTTTTGTTTCTTATTGTAAATCACTTTTCTAAACATGCTACAGTATAGAAATATAAAGCATTTCCAGTCATGCTGCACAATGGGAGCTGAACCATCCAAGTGCCACCAAGTCCACACATCCACAAGTATTTTTTTAAGCTCAACTTTGGTCTTTCCATCTACATTCAAAGGCCTAATGAAAAGCTCCTTCTGGGTGAAGACAGATTTAGGGTTAAGGGTTACATAACCACCAGCTGGCTTGTCATACTATAGGCATGCCCAGTTTTGTTTCAGTGCTTTCAAGCAGATTTAATTTATTCAGGTTTTGAGCTGTTTAGTGCTCGGTCCTGTGGAAGTGGTGGCGGTTCAGCCTTTTTTTCCTCCAAAAGTTCAAAGATTAATCAGTGATTCTGAGGCAGATTTGATGATAAATGTGATCGATTGGCAAGCTGTCCATATACAGGCAGCGAATCCACGACGCACATGAAAACAGAGTTGAATGATCCAAAACTACACATGCCAATAAACAGAACAACGCAACAATGACAAAACTTTCTTGTATCTGAAAAAAAAAACATTCCCAACTCACTCATTAACAGCTACACAGTTGTAAGTAAACAACCCGGGGCTCTTTGGTTCAGTAAACAATGCTATCCAGTGAATGTGGCAGATACAGCCTGGCACACACACAGATCTGGATGTGGAAAGGGTCAAATGGCAACAAAGATGCAGAATGTTTTTCTTTCTTCTTCTTCTTCTTTTTTTGGTTCACAATGCAAATACTTCACAGTATTTCTGTATTTTTTTTATTCAGTATTCACATATATAAATGTTAAATGTGTGACATTTATTTTTTTTGCACTGTGGCATTTTTCTGTTCTGTTCTGTATACTCCTTTTTACGGTGGCCCTGAGAGGCCAAATGGACTGCAACTTAAGAAAACACCAGCAATAAGAAAAGCGCTGCAAAAGCACACAAAACACAACGGAAATAGGAAAAACGACAACGGAAATAAGAAAAACAACAACGGAAATAGGAGCAAACAAAACACAAATAGGAAAAAACTAATTTCCACAAGCACAAAGGAAGTGTTTGTGGGGAGACAATAACCCGACGGACCAGTTGCAGGAACCAAATTATGCTAAGAATTGCGCTGGGAGACACTTAAAATAAGTGGAGGATCTATCAGTTTTGTGAGGAAAGAAAAGATGAGAGGTAAGTGTGTTAGCCTAACTATTGGCCTAAAAATCCGTCATGAGTATTATATGAATCATGATAAAACACGCCTACCATGTTTTGGGTTCCTGCAACTGGTCCGTCGGGTTATTGTCTCCCCAGAAACACTTCCCTTGTGCTTTAGGAAATCTGTTTTTTCCTATTTCTGTTTCTGTTTTTCCTTCATTGTGTTTTGTGTGCTTTTGCAGCGTTTTTCTTATTGCTAGTGTTTTCTTAAGTTGCAGTCTGTTTGGCCTCTCAGGGCCACCGTACCTTTTGCCCTCTACAGTCTGCAGACTAGTTTTTACCCAACCTTCCTACTGAGTAACAACAAAGGATTCAAATAGAAATAGAAGCACTATTTCAAATAGAAATATTGTTAAAACACTTGCTTTCAGCTGCGTCACAGCTTACCTCTGAGACACCCATCAGTCATTTTAAAAGCATTATGAATGCAGAGCAAATGTTTAGAAAAACCTCCAGCTGAGTCTTCTGTTTGTGTCTTTTGTTTTACAGAAGTACCTCCTCTGAAGCCGTTCTGCTGTTTCCTTTATCGTCTGGGCCGCAGAAGAGGAACAAGGAGGATTCATTTGTTTATGCATGAACAAGATAGCAATGTTGTGTTGTTTCAGGATTGCCGTTTTCCATTTCACATTTCAGTGAAGTTTCATGGAGCTCACTGAGAGCCGTTTATTTTAATGAAGATAATTATTTATTCTCATCTATGCAAGAATCACTACGTTCCATTAATTCATCACCACATTTTTAATACTTTTTTTTTAAATGAAGTAATAGTGTAAGTGTAGAGGTATTGCATGATTCAAAGTATGATGTCCATTTATTCTACCTTGCATTTAAAAAACAAAACATGTTTACATGAAGGGCCATAAGATGAAGTTCATGTTAATAATGAAAAATGATTTTTTTCATCATTATTATTATTATTATTATGTAGGAGCTACCTACAGGGTATTTTTAGCTTGTTGTTTCAGTAATGGATCCGCCATTAATCTGACAATCAGCCCGAATGCACTTGATTTCAGCCCAGAGTAGTTTCAGGCTGTGTTTGGCAGGCATGAAGACAATCTGTCCAGTGAGATTTCAGTGTTTCTTTTCAGCTCATCCGAATCACGCAGGTTCATGTGAAGGAAGTTTTTAATGATTTTTTTTATGACCAAATGTAAAACATGTAAGTGACCAAGTGTAGTTGTTTCTAAATATTTGCCTATATCGCACCATTTAAATTTATAAACAACAATTAAAGAAATATATATGCATTTCTATTTTAATATTCAACTAAATAAATTGCTACATGTATCAGTTTGAAATTTAAGTTATTTTTATTCTGTATTTTACAAGCGTATGTTGCACAATACAGAGTTGATATTCATCAGCTCTCCTCTGTGAGTTAGAAATAGATTCACAGTTCAGTCTCATACGTTGTTAAATTAACTGTTAATTGGAAAAAGTACAAAATAAAAAGTAAAAAAAAAAAAAAAATTAACTGTTAAAGGTCATGAAAAACATTTTTACATAAGTGGGTCAAGAACTTATGAAGAGTGTTGCTTAAAGTCAAATTTCAATGACTTTGGATTTTATCATCTGCAGTGATAAAATCTCCATGAATGGTAACATTTAAAAGATTCAGAAATTCAGAGTTCAGTTCTCGTGATCTTTGGGACCAGAAACCACACCCAACCTTCGCTGGTGCACAAAAGCTTGTTCTGACACAGAAAACTGGAAACCTCTTCTGATGTTAATGATGCTGCACTGCTAACTTCCATAGACACTAACACTAACCGGACACACAAGCACGCAATTTAGGAAAAATGCTGCCAATTTTAAATAAAATAAAATAGCAAAGCAAAAGCTCCAGGCTTAATTTTAAAGTTTTTTCAAATAAACACATCCACTTTATTATGTGCACTAATGTATTATAGAAAATGGAAATCAGATGTAAATAATGACATTTTGTCCGGTGAGTTAAAATACTTTCTTGTTCCTCCTGGTTTTTCTGCTGTATCAAGTCAAAAATAAAAAACAAGGAACAGCTGAAATCATTTTGTACATTTTGCCACCAGGTGTCTTCCTCTCTCGTTTTACACAACTTAAAATTAGGAACGTTTGCACCAAGACCCCCCCTCCTGTTTAGAATAACTTCCACACACACACACAAACACACAATAATCACCTCCCTCCCACCTTCAAAGGTGGCTGAGTTGGTGTGTGAAGACAGCTGAAATTTAGTCTATGAGGAGCTTCGCCTCACTTCATCATGGGTTTTTCTCTCTACCTCCTGACTCTGCATCTTCTCCTTTCCCGCTGCACAGGTAGGGGACTCACACATAATATACACAGTATAACTGCATTTAAGCTACCGGTAAATGCAGGAACTATGATGGGCTTCAGTTTTCTGCGCCTATTTTTTTAGTTTGAACTTGTTCTTGTTTAAGTCAAAAGGGTGGATATGACGATAAAACATCTGCAGCCACACTTGATTAAACATGCTGTAATTTGTGGGAAGACAAGTGCCATGAGATTATTAAGAATCAAAGCAGCAACACAACTATCTACAACATATTTTGAATTTTCTTGCTACTTCTTCATGAATGTTTAAATATTAACTGGAAAGATCACGAGCTGAACTGCAAACAGCAATGATTTTTATTACTAATTAATAGGCTCATTAGTTTTTCTATATGATTAAATGACAAAGCCCTGCAAATCATAGTGGAAAAAAGTGAATTAGAGGCAACATCAGATGTCTTTTTCTGTTGAAACAAAGTCCAAGACTCAAAAACAGTTCGTCTAGATCATGAAAGCAGTGGAAAAGCAACCAATTCTCCCATTTGGGGATGTGCAAATCTCACATCTGTGAGTTTTTCATTTTCCTAAAGTTTACGTAAAAAATTAATTGATTTTGAAAGTTTGCCGGGAAGCAGGTGTTTTGGCTTGCAGTTCACAAGAGTCACAAGAATGGAGCCATAAAAGTCAACAAACCAGTGTCTGCTTTGCAGCAATATCTTTCTCCAGTTTAAGAACACCTGCCACAAAAAACTCATCGCTACCAACCAGAACAAGTTGCAGAAGAACCTCTAAGTGTCCTGAGCTACAGTCCCATGAAAAGAACATTTCCACAGGTCCTAAGAACAACGTTTTAATTTAAAGCAACCATTTTCTTTATAGTTTTATCAGTCTCTCACATCACTGTGGAGGAACTTTGGGCCGTTCTTATAGCTTGAACTGGACATAGCTTCAGGTTTGTGGTCCTGCTGCATCTTTTCAATCAGTTCCTGTCGACGAATTCACTACAAGGTGCCAAATTTCTGTGGCTCCAAATCAATCACTTATCATCACCACCTCGCCTGAAGCTGGTATTAGGTGTTTCTGTTTCTGCCAAACATGGCCAAATATCTCCACTGTGGTCTCCTCTGTCTAAAGGACATTGCTCCAGATGTCTTGTGGTTTCTGGTTACTGTAATGAACTTTAACATTTAGGCGAGGCCTGGAGTCTGAGATGTAGCGCTTGGATGTTTTTGCAGTTTCTCTGAGCGCTGCACAGTCTGACATATAAAATTTGCCGGGACTTCCACTCCTGGAAAGATTGTGACATCGTGTTAACAAACACCCGAGTGCTCCAGATCAGCAAACTGCCAAAACATCTGCTTTTACACAGGTGCTCACTCTATATTAAGTGCAACCGATCAGCAGCACCTGCTGTTACTTACCTTCTTAATTTCTGTCAATGCAGTAAGAGTTTAATTATTTTCTCACAGGGATTCACGTTGTCATGTGTAAGCTCCAAGTTTAGGCTGCATGGAGCCACTCTGAAAGCTCAGATGGTGAACTGTAGAAGATATTGTCAGTGTAAGGAAAGTAAAACTGGGAATTTAGCGAGGTAATCACTGCACAGACTTCACTCTGACTTTTCCCCGCTGCTCAGTCTCACACAGGTGAATGAACCAGGTGGTGTAAAGCCAGCCTCCAGCTGTGTATTGTTCTCAGTTGGTGAGAACCACTGTCCCCTTTTCAAAGGACGGCATTGTGGGAGTCAGCAGGGCTAATCTGTGTTCCTATATTAGCTAAATGGTTCTCTATAGCGGCTTTCATTCCCACTGCAGAGTCAAACACCGGACTTTCATTCACATCAGAAACACAATACACAACCACGGCACAACTCTAATAACGTCATCAGCACCTGTTGAATGAACACGCTTAATGCAGCGGTGCAGAGGCAGTTAAGGAGTCGGATAAAGCCACTTTGCACTGAAAGCAATCAGTGTAATAACAACCAGCTGACCTGGGTGATTAAAATCCGCCTGCATCTCTTCCACTCACTGTCACACACAGACGCATTTTCCAACATTTAAACTGAGTAAAACATGTTTGAAAACTAAATGTAGGCTGCTAATTTATTTTATTGTAAGACCTTCGGTCAATATATTTTTATACTACTCTCTTGTTCTGGCACAGCTTTTGTTGTTCTTGTAAACAAAGGAAGTAAGTGTGGGGGTCTATGAATTTGACTGAACACATTTTTGGATGTCTTTTTCACTTTTTGCAGAGGTGGGTTTTGTGCAACTTTTTCAAAGTGCACTGAGCTCAGCAGTCAGACTAAATTTGCAGGGAGGCAGGGTGATTCATTGTAATAAATCAATAAATCGTAAGGATCAGTCATTTGTAATCACACATCATTCTGTCTGTGCTTTATCAGATAACATATTAATGGACACAGCATATTTTTAACACACTGAGCACATGTGTCATGTGAAGACTAATAATATGTCAGCTGCAAAGTTCAGGTGCAGAGGACAAACACATGAGCAGATCAGCTAGTTGCTGACTAAGAAAAAAATAAACGCTGTGTCTAATAGAGCGTGAACTTAATTAATATTCATTTATTAACTGCAGGGAGACTGTTGGCCTGGCACAGCGCAGCACCATCCCGAACATAAATATAAGCGCTGTGTACACTGCAGGTTATGTGTGTCTGTTTGTGTGTGTTCCTGGGTCTAATCTCAGTGTTTTACTTTTTCTCCAGCTAACTGGTGTTATCAAAACCACAATGCCTGTGATGACCCATGCAGAGGTAAGACTAGAAAGAAAGGAACCTACAAAATTTTAGAGGAAAATCCAAAAAGTGTCAAAGATCCTGCAAGTCAAGGATGTAAACCACTGCGATATGAACAATTCTTTAACCATTTATTTTATTATTGGGCTTAACCACAGAGGTTCTCACTGGCCTCCAAAAATCTGTTTGGTTAAACGTCATCAGTTTCAGAATAAAGTTATTGCATTTAACTTAAACTAAAACTAGATGTGGAAAATATAAAAACTAAATGGACTGATTCATATAGAGCACTTTTCTACTCTCTCAGAGTACTCCAAGCACTCTATACAACATGCCACATTCACTTTCTCTAAACTTATTGCTGTCTAACCACATTCATATTCCGATGGATGCATCGGAGAGCAACTTGGAGTTAGCATCTTGCCCAAGGATATTTGGCATGGAGGAGCCAGGGATTGAACCACCAACCTTCTGATCAGTAGGTGATCTACCGGCTCTACCTCCTGAGCTACAGCCACCAGGTGAAACACTGGACTTTTGAAAAATGAAAAAGATTTTCTGAACTTGGAAAACAATAGTTAAATGAATCAAGAATGACTCAGAGATCAAACCTTCACCAATGCAGCTCACTTTCTGAGCAGTATTTTCTTTTAAAGGAATAGTCATTTATTTTATATATAAACATTTTATTTTCTTTGTACTTTAAGACATTTGTAGTGCAAAAACAGGTGGAGGTCCTGTTATTTGTCCTGTTGAAACCCATTTTAATATATTTGACATAATTCTGAGTATAGTTAATTTGTTTATTTATGTGGCTATAATACACATGTGGCATTCATTCAAGTCAAGTTTTGGAACACAAATTTATGTTATCTTCCAAATAAAATATTACTTATTCAGAAACATTGCACATGTATTAAAATTGTTTTAACTGTAATAACCTGTTAGTGTACTATACACAAAATCACAAACTACACTCAAAGCGTATCCCATGCCAAAAAGTTATTGTCATAGTTTCTAAGTTAGGAGTTATTTTGTTAGTTTTCCACCAACAAATCATTGAAGGTGTTTATTATTAAGGGGAAAAAATCCAAACCTATGTGAAAAATCGATTGCCCCCTAAGCCTAATAAGTGGTTGGAACAACCTGAGCAGCAGCAGCTGCAGTCAACAGTTTGCAATAATTGGCAATGAGTCTTTTACAGCACTGTGGAGGAATTTTGACCCACTCATCTTTGCAGAATTGCTGTAATTCAGCCACATTGGAGGGTTTTTGGACATAAACCACCTTTTTAAGGTCGTACCACAGCATCTCAGTTGGATTCAGGTCAGAACTTTGACTAGGCCACTCTAAAGTCTTCCATTTGTTTTTCTTAAGCCATTCAGAGGTGGACTTGCTTTTGTGTTTTGGATCATTGTCCTGCTGCAGAACCCAAGTGTGCTTCAGCTAGAGGTCATGGACAGATGGCTGGACATTCTCCTTCATGTTTTGATAGACAGCAGAATTCATGGTTCCATTTACCACAGCAAGTCTTCCAGGTCCTGAGGCAGCAAAACAGCCCCAGACCATTACACTACCATCATATTTTACTGTTGGTATGATGTTCCTTTTCTGAAATGCTGTGTTACTTCTACGTCAAAAGTACTGGGATACACACGTTCCAAAAAGTTCAACTTTTGTCTCGTCAGTCCACATTTTCCCAAATGTCAAGGGGATCGAAAAAATGTTGTTTACCCAATGTGAGACGAGGTTTTGTGTTCTTCATGGTCAGCAGTGGTCTTCTTGAACTCTCCCGTGGATTCCATTTCTGCCCAGTCTCTTTCTTAGTGTTGAATCATGAACTCTGACCTTAACTGAGGCAGTGAAGCCTGCAGTCCTTTAAAGTTTTCTGGGCTCTTTTGTGCCCTCTTGGAGTAATTTTGGTCAGCTGGCCATTCGTGGGAAGGTTCACCATTGTTCCAAGTCTTCTCCTCTTGTGTATAATGACTCTTCATCAGAGTCCCAAAGTCTTAGAAATGGCCTTTTAACCCTTGATAGATGTCAGTGACTTTGTTTCTCAGGTGTTTCTTTAGATCGTGACATGATGTGTTGCTTTTTAAGATCTTTTACATGTGGTTTGTCACATTTAATTTGTGATTTAACAAGAGGGGCAATTACTTTTTCACACAGGACCAGGTAGGTTTAGGTTAGTTCACCCTTTCTCCCTCAATCAATAAAATCATAATCTAAAAAGTGCATTTTGTATTTACTCGCGTTATCTTTGTCTAATATTAAAATTTCTTTGATCATCTGAAACATGTAAGTATGACAAATATCCAAAACACTAGGAAATAATAAAGGGGGCAAACACTTTTTTAAAACACTTTTCCTTAAATATAATAACATTTAAAAAAAAAAGACTAAAACTAAAAACTGAAACTATTAACAAACTAAACTAAAACTAAACATCTTCAGACAAACTGAAACAAGGATACCCACATTGGAGACCAGCTAAAACTAAACTGCAAAATAAAAAGTAAAAATTAAATAAAAATACAAAATTATAATAAAATTGCTACCAGTGTCCTGAAAGTGTCAAAAAAAGATAATACACTATCAGATCACTATCAAAAACCAAATTAATATAGTAATATATTAAGTAATATAGTTGAAGACTAAAAACATGAAGGTGCCCATGAGAATCTTAATGCATCAGTTTGATGGTAATTCAAACAGTTAATTTCATCTTAAAGTTTCTTAATGTAACGAGAGATCTAAACCAAGATAATAAAAAAAACAAGATTCAGCTGTTAGTAAGTGCCACAGGACACAGGTGCAGTTTCTTGTGTTTGTGAGAAGCAAACCCAAAGTAGCAAAATGAAAGCAGAAGAAAGTGATGTTCATTCTCATTGAGATCTACAGCACCAGCAAATATTCGTCATTCATGAGGTGAATTGGCTGAGCACTATTCATTTTGTTGTTGCTTTATAAATTGAGTCTGACCTGCAGGCCTTTGCTGTGTGTCCTCTCCTGCCCCCCTTCCTGTCTACTCTTCGCTGTTCAGCTGATGAACAAAGGCAAAAAAGCCCCAAAATAAGTCTTTAAAAAATACAATATGTAAGCGTTTACGTAAATAGGCAGGCATCCTGTCTTTTCAGCCAGCATGGGTGGGGGAGGCAATCTTCATGGACTCTCTGAGAGGCAGCACTCTGTATGGTCAGTGAAGCCTAAAATCTGATGATGCTTTTGCTTTTCCTGTTTGTGTCGCTTAGACCCCAACCACTGGGCTACTCAATTCCCAAAATGTGGAGGGTTACGCCAGTCACCGATTAACATCGTGACCAGCAAAGTCCACATCGACATCGCCCTGTCACCTTTCAACTTCATTGGCCACACCGACACAATCAACATGACAGTGGAAAACAAAGGGCACTCTGGTAATGAAGAGCCGATCTTATCCAGTCTGGCACACAGAGCGTGTTTTTTCCCTTAACGACCAAATACTTTCAACATGTTTACATAAAAATAACTGTTAAAGTAACATAATACCTTTGCTCAGTGACAATCTCTCGCCCCTGCAGCCCACTTTGCTTTGCCGCCGTCTGTTCGATTCATTGGGGGAGCTCTGCCAGGTCACTACAGAGCCGCCCAATTTCACCTCCACTGGGGAGGGAATGGGAGACCAGGATCAGAGCACACCATTGACGGAGAGAGATTCCCCATGGAGGTAAAGGAGTCATCATTAAAGTTATAAAAGATTTGAGTAGAGGTCAATAATTTTGTTGGCACATGGATTTGGTTTTCTGACATCAAAAATGTTCAAGCATGGCAGTTATGTTAGTGTGAAAAATTTCATGTTTTATTCCCTTATTATTCCCTTTTATTTACCTTAAATCTGCTCAGTAAGGCTAACAGATACACCACAATGACACAGGAGGGTCATTAATAACATTTTATTAATATTGTTATATCCATTGTTGAAAAAATTATGTGACTGATCTGATCTCTGAAAGCAGAAAGGGCCCTTGATGCAGTACAGTACTCTTTTCTTTATACAGATGCACATTGTCCACATTAAGGAGCCGTACAGCTCTCTGGCGGAGGCCGAACATGACACAGCAGGTATAGCTCTGCTCGCCTTCCTGTTTGAGGTAATACACTGTGATGTTTTCACCTTCTTCATAAAATGTTAAGACGTGACTTGCGGCATAGTATTGATGGTATCTTTCTAGGAAACAGCGGATGATCATCCTCATTTGGACACAGTAATAGATGCGCTGGGCCGCGTACAAAACAACGGTATGTATGCTGTTAATTTGCAGCTCTTTGGTTGGAAGAAACTGATTTCTGTGGATAGGTGTGCTTTATACATATAACCAGTTGAGGAGTATCTGCAATTAATCGATTGATTGTAATCTATCTTCCCATCTGTGATTTGCAGGAGATCAAATACTTAAATTCAATAAGTCAGTTTATTGCTTTCATGTAATAATTTTTTTCAGGATTTTTGGTGGATAATCTGTTTCTCTCCATTAAAATAAAGTGAGGAGTTGATCCAGATTGGGATCAAATAATTGTTTCCCACATCAGGGCACAATAAGCTTTATTCAGTCCTGACTTTGCTTCTTTCTTTGTCACATGAAGGCAGCACCACAGTGATCCCAAACTTTAGACTCGGTGACATTATCCCAGCTGCAAAGGACCTACAAGGTTACTACCGCTACGTGGGCTCCATGACAACGCCGGGATGTGAGCAGGCAGTTGCCTGGACAGTGTTTCACAGGAAGCTGGCCATCAGTAGTCGACAGGTAAGCAAGAATAAATAAGTGAAAGAGATAAAAGGCTCACAGTAGAGAAACTAGTGCTTTTGGTTGCATTTCATCCATAAACCTGTGAACCTCCAAACGGACATTTCTTTACTCTTTCACAATGTAAACAAAAACAGCATATTTGAAGAAGTTATGGAGACGTGATATTAAAATGCAAAATAAAACTATTAAAACTACAAAAGTAGAAAACGCCTGGGGGAAGAAAAAAACTTTTCAGAAACACTTTGCATTTAAGAGGTCAAGACCTACAACAACTTTCCTTCTTTAAACAACTCTTCATCTCCTCAAACACATTTTTTCCCTCTCCACTTCACAGCTGGATGCGATAGTTAAGCAGTGTCGCTTTTGGACAGGGCAGCCCATGACTGACATTTTCCGACCTACGCAGCCGCTGGATGGCAGGATTGTGTACTCCTCAAAGTCGGGTACAGCTCAGACAACTGCGACACATTTTTGGTGTCTGTTTTTATCATTTGTGACTGTTACGCTGGGTCTGGCACACTGAATGAGCAGCAAGAAATGGGCATAGTCTTCAAGTCTGAACAGCGAAGCCAACGCACAAAGTCTTAAATCTGCATTTTTTCTTATGGCCAGCAGGGAGTGACTTCTCAAAGTCTGATTGTGTATATATACAGTTCTGTGAAAAAGTATTTGCCCTTTATAACCCCTTCCTTGGGTTATAACTTCAGCAAACATTTTCTTGATGAATCTTAGTCACATGATAAAGCATGATGTATCGTTAATAAGTAATGGTCCCTTTTTGAGTTCAGCAGAAGTACATAGAGCTAGATACACACAGCTCAGCCTTCCTCTGCAGATCAGAGGGTATGCAAAAATTAGAGATGCAAAGAAATGTTTTTATTAAAAATGCCACTGCTACCCTTAAAAGGGCCAGTTGTTTTGCGTTAACTATTGGTAATGTATTCATACTTAATCATTTTTTAAGATGATCCATTTTTCCTGACAAATTACCATCAATTAAAGTTGATCACATCAGCAGCAATGCCCACATTTAGGTACATGACTGCCAGGCAGTGCCTCGTACAGCCCTATTAGATAGTTTTCTCCTAGCACCACCATCAGCAGTGTCAAACTTATTTCCTTAGAGATTATTAAAGTGTTCTGATTCTGAAGATACTGGATTGTTTGTCCTTAAATCTGTACAGATTCACATATTGTACTGAGCAGAATGATAACAACAGCCTTTAGAGGAACTGGTCTCAGTCACCAAACTAATTCGGTAGTGGTGTGAAAATGATTCAGGCAAGTTTTGACTAAAATGTGAGTGCACTCGGCTCCTGTAGCCTGATGTCGCAGCTATGGTGGAGCATGCAAAGAATGGCAGCTTCCACAGTAATACTAGTTAAAACAGCTAACTGGGCGTGTTTCATAAATGCAAACATATATGTGCTATTTAAGAAGACCTTCTTCCTATATTTACTTTCTTCCTCCCCACCATAGACATATCTGAGCTACATGAACGTTTTCTGGTGATTTGAAGGGATGCATGATGATTCTTTGGGATTTTTCTCTTTGTGGAAAGAAGCTGAAAGAAAGAAAAACAAACCGATCAACTGATTCAGACCAGACCAATTTAAAACGTTGAAACCATAAAGCAGCACCATCTTCATCTCAAACAGAAATTTGTATGATGATCAAATTTAATTAGCACATGCCGACTTCAGCTGAAGCCGCTAACATGGCAGTAGATTTGAATTTGAAAGTATTACTGACTTCAATTATGTCAGTATTTCTGACCTAGGAAACTGAAAACCAACATAGTATGTGTGTGAGCTTTAGTACCCTGCAGCACTTGGGGCTTTAGGGGGGGAGGTCAGTTTTTAATATTCATGTTTTACTGCTTTATATTAACGCTTATTTTCTCCTAGATGTTTTTGTGGACAAAAGTAATAAACCGATATATAGAATTAGAGGTTTAACATATTTTTCTTCCTTTTTCAAAACATGAGAGATTCTTTAAATAATAACCTTTATTCTACTATTTTTGTCGTTGCTTTTCATGTATATATTTGTATCTTTGTTGTTTAGAGTTTAACAAAGCATTTGGTAATTAAGGCATCTCATAAATGTACCTGTGCATGTTTTAATTAAGATCTAAACTCCAGTAATCCTCCAGCAATCCAATGAGCAGTATGTAGAGTGGTCGCCCCATGATAGGAAGGTCGGGGGTTCGAATACACTGAACAGCTACCCTGAGGTACCACTTAGCGAGGCACTCTCCCTACACACTGATCCCCGGTGCGCCTGCCCTCTGCTTCCCTGAGTGAATGGGTCAAATGCAGAGACAGTAATTTCCCCACGGGGATCAATGAAGTATACATTAATATTGATCCTCTGCCAGAGTAATAACTTGTTCTTGACTTCTTATGATGTGCAAAATCCAAAGCCAAAACTTCAATCAGTAAACTAACAGCTGACGTCAGTGGATTTATCTGAACCCTTACGTTGAGTGAGACTGATTTTATATTGAGTATTCACCAATTTGGATTTCTACAGATTCAATTAGATCAGTTTAAAATGAATGAAACTGACTGTTTTAAGCACCATGGAAATAAATCTGCCTTGCAGTTCATTCTGCCCCGGTCAGTTGTGTTTATCATAGCTGACTGTTGGTAACTTTGTTCATATACAACAGGAAACCATGCTTGCATTACATGACTTCACTGGTTAACGGCCACACTGGAGCATTTAAATAAACAGGCACCTCAGAGTTTCTCTCAATTGTCAGCGCAGGTGTGAATCCTGCATAAACCTGCCATAAAGTAATGTTGGATCCACTTGAGTGACATAAGTAAATACACGTTCTTGTCTGTGCAGTAAAATAGGCTGTGTGTGTCTTTAGGATGGCTAGAGAGTAAAGTAAATCACATCAGATGTTTTTGTGGTGGAAATCAGACTTAATCAACCTGTCATGGCACTATTTATTTTCTTTTCAGGTATTTAAAACTGGTCAGTTTCCAGTTTGTACACAATCAATGACAAACATCTCATGTTTGCACAGGATGGAAATGGCACTCCATATTAAACGGAGACGAATGAAATGTTTGGGAAGCAATGTGGTTCTCAAAGTATAAAGATTTCACTTCAACCTCGCTCTGCAAATCTGATTCTAAAGGTTACACCGAGTGACACCGAGAGGTCACTGTGCGTGTTTCTTCAGCCAGTTCCTCAGATGCTCCACCTGTGCAGCGACGCTACTCTTAGCTGTGCCTCCAGGGGCGCTGTACTGCTCCACACTGCTCCTGTAGTCCCACACTGAGGACACGTCACTTCCAAACAGAGGGCTGAAGGTACAGAGCAGACAAAGAAAAGACAAAGATAAGAAAGAGGAGTTTAAAATTATGGTATGAAAAACATGATAGAAATCAAAGGAAGAGAAAATGATTCATTTGGAAGGTTTTAGGCTTTTAGTTTAAAAGTCTGTGTGTGAGAAGAAGACAGCCACCTTATAGCAGTGAGATCTTCCACAGTGAGCTGATTCAGGGCAATGTTTTTGGATTCAGCTGTAAACACAGCTTTGCCAGAGAGACCATGGGCCTCTCTGAATGGGACCTGCAACACACAATAACACACAGCTACACTGTAACACACAACATGCAGAAATGCAGGAAAGTATTTTGCAGTGAAAAATTAATGTGAATAAACTCATTTAAAAAAAAAAAGAATGACAAAACAGACCCTTGCTGACAGATTTGTCTCCTTCCAGGATCAAACAGGGTAGTTTTCACTTGTTAGATAAACCACTACCCAGAGACACTAGTTTACCTAGGACTAGTTACTAGGACTAATAAACTTGTATCCTAATAAAGGCTCTGAAGAGTGTTTGAATTCCTGTACAAACTGTAGACATCATTTGAAATCATTTCTTTGTAATTACTTCCTCGAATATTGTACACAACTAAACTACAAAACTGATACTCAGTAATTTGTTATGTTCTAAAAATATCTGCAAGACAAAATTGTAATTTCAAAAAAAATAATAATATAGATTAATTTCATATCCTGAATATCTATAACATAATAGTTAACATCTACATAATATAATATTTTAAGGGTATATGATCTACTCACCCCCTTCCTCACAAGGTAGTAGGCCAGATCAGTAGCCAGCATGTCAGGACTGAGAGCAGCTTCCATCACAGTCTGATTGATCTAAAACATAAGCAAAAATTAAAGGACACCCTGAACGTTTGCAAGATTATTTGTACAGTGAAAAAAGACTGAAGAAAAACTGAAATTCCTCTTCTTGTTTGGAAAACTGTCTCAACTTCCAGCCTTGAGTTTATGGAGCCAGAACTTAAAACCCTACAAAATCTTTCTACGTTAATGTCGTTTGCTAGTCTCCACAGAGAATCAGCTCTGTCAAATCCTCAGCAGTGCGTGTAATAAAAGGTTTAATGCTGCAAGATGACTGACAGTGATGCAATTCTCATAACCCACCTCTGCATACAAATACTGCAGCTAAAACTGCCACGATGTCACTGAACTGTGGAAATGATTCAGCTTTAAATGAAGCATCTCATTAACCACACAGGAGTTACTGTTTCCATATTAACCTTTTAACATACTCTTTATGGAAATCAATTACCATCTACAAACCAAGAAATGTATTCGGTTTATTTTTCAAAGGAAACAGCAGTGAACTGATTGTCTGACCTTCAGAGTTGACATGACTCCGGTGGTCACCTGCAGCACAGCCTGAACATTATCATAACAGTCAAACATGGCCTCCTTATCCTCCTGAAGGGTGAGCACGGTGATAAAGAGAGCTGGATATTAGGAGAAATTTGACTTCCTTCCAAGTGAAACCACGTGAAGACAGACTTTCATACCTGTAGGTCCTTGTTGTACGTGCTCGGTAGGCTCTTCAGCGTCATCATGAAGCCCGCACACTGAAATACAAAAACCACAGGAAGAGTTTTGTGAGAAAACTGCAGCGAGTAAAGAATGAAAGCAGTAAAGACTATGAGAGCACAGCACGTCTGAATGCTCATGAAAGGTGATACTGTTGTAGCTGCGAGGCAGACAACTACAATAAAACTATTATCACCCTCCACACTGATGCGCCTCTGCCTCCTGTTCCCAGGTTTCATCATACAGAGCTGTGTTGATGATAAATTATGAAGGATCTATTGTATCACTATAATAAAATATTAAATTATTAGAGAATAGACTATTTATTAACCTGTGTTTTTCTCCAGTTTGGCACTGTACTTTTATACTGAAACAGCCAACTGTGATTCTAGTGACGGAAAACTAGTGACTGCTTTAGGACACACGAGGGCGCTGGTACTGCAGAGGAAAAACAAGCTGTTCTCCAGAGAGGAAAATCTACAGTTAGTTCCACTTTTAAACATATTGACCCTTTTTTAAAAAGTTAAAATATGAAAGCAAAGAATCAGCTATTTACAACAGGAAGAAACAGGATTTAGGGTCTACACTTGAACTAATGGAAGTGATCTCACACAGCACATTACAGCTATACCAAGATATGAAAAGAGTTATTGTAGCATCATTGGTGTTTCTATATTATACATTTTTTTTAATGGCAAAATAAAATTGCAAGTGTGAGCTACTGACATGCGTAGAAAGACAGCATTAAAGCCAACCCTTCAGGCTTACCCTGCCAAAGGCACGACCTGCTTTACTCCTGATCAGCTCCAAACTGTCAGCATTTTTTTTCTGGGGCATCAGACTGCTGCCGGTGCTACACACAGACACACAAATATACATGAAGGGCAATGAAAATGCAGCATAAAATAGAGTAGGTCATAGCAGAGAGATCAGTGCTAAATGGACACAACTACAGAGAAAATAATGATTCAAACACAACTTTTCACTTTATTAACTTATAACACAGCTTCGTGACTGCAGCCTTTGCACTTTGGTTGCTGTAAATGTTGAATGATGAGATGTAGACTTTTAGGCTCCGTTTTATTATAGATTAAATACCAAGATTATGCTCACAGAAATCCAGTGAACTGTCAAACCTCTACAGCACAGGTGTCGAACTCCAGGCCTCGAGGACCGGTGTCCTGGAGGTTTTATATGTGTCCTTGATCCAACACAGCTGATTCAAATGGCTAAATGACCTCCTCAACATGTCTTGAAGTTCCTTTTCCTTTGCTTGCTTCAGCATTCTGATCTCTGTCTAACTGTGATTGGATGTATAGATTAGCATTATTGCAGTTTCTTTATTTGTTGTTGATTTAGATTGTTTAACTGAATTATTAGTTTTACACTGATTATTGATTTAATTTGCCTTGAAACTACCTGTAAAATAGGTAATAAGAAACTTTCATGAAGTAAATAAACTGCTGAACAGCTCTCCTCTTATGTGCCAGTAATTTTTTTCCAATATGTAAATCACAGATCTTTACATACTGCTAAAGAACTGCAAAATAAAAGCTTGAACCGACCTGTAGGCATCAGAGAGCGTGATGAAGGAGAACTCTTTTGTGCTGTACAGTATCAGGTCCTCGGCCATCTTACTGAGATGGGTCAAACACAACGAAGCCCAGAACAAGAACTCAGCTAAATAAACAGACAAGTGAACATGAAAGGACTCAGAGTAGAGTTCATGTTTTTCACTGCTTGGATCCATTTTAGTCTGAAAGTTTCCTGGTGTGTACAGTTTACAGTACATACCAACAAAGTCTCTTTGGCCTGTGGCATCCATGCTGTTTAGACTGATGCTATCAAACCCCAGCTCTGCAGATCCAGAGGACAGCAAATGTTGTAATTTCTGCTCATTTTTGAATTCATATTTTATTTAAAAAAAAACAACAGTTAAATGACAAGAAGACATTGGTAACAAAAAGCCAATTGGCCTGACCTCTCTGCAGGAGCTCTCTGTCGATGTCGAATGGAGTCCCAGCGATGGCGCCACTGAAAACAACAGGATTCATTTTATCATATCTGTGAGACCAAAATGAAAGTCACACGTTCAGGGCGTACCTGCCGAGAGGTAAAACGTTAACTCTTTTCTTGAGCTCCTGAAGCCGCTCCACATCTCTGCTGAGGGCAACAGCGTGGCTGGAGACAGAGATGCACGAGACTGACGTGAACATCACACTGTCTTATATGAAAGGTGGGAAAAGTGCAAATATGTCAGTACAAGAAGATCACCTCAGAATCCAGTGGCTCCATCTGATTGGCTGTGCCCTCTGCATGTGGGTGTAACCAGGAAAAAGGACTTCAATTTCTCTGAGTTTCAGAAAAAGTGATGGAAAATATCATTTTTTAAGAACTGCAAGGTTACAGCAGAGCACATGTTTACGTATGCCAGCGTGTGTTTGTCTCACGCTGCCGCCCGCTCCACCATGGTAGTTATCAACTGAAGCGCGTTGTCCGTAAGGGTTGAGATTGCGCTTCGCAGCCACAACCTCATGTCAGTCACCACCTGATCAATCAAAACACACAGAGGGTAATATTTTAATCTTTTCTATTCTATAACAGTTAAATCATTACAGTTTTAATATCACAACCACAGACCTGGTCATTCCTGCTCCTGCCTGTGTGCAGCTTCCCTGCAGGTGCACCAATCAGCTCCTGAGAAAACATGTAGCCACACGACTATGACATCTGTCACCACAGCGATCACCAAGCCCTCAACGGAGGAGGAGATCAGTGTTTTATAGCCCAAAACTGAAACAATAAAACACTCAAATTACATTTTATCGTTGGCAGTTTTTTTCTACTATATCCTCCACACATCAGGTTAAGACCAAAGCGATTTTACAGAATCTTATTCTCAACAAATAGAAATCGCAACAGCCATCAGGAGCGATAAATAGTATCTGAACCCAATATATGTGTTTACATTTTTTTAAATTGTTTTCAGCAGTGGTAGCACACGCATTTAGTGTTCTACTAAAATCAACAGTAGAGCTTATAAATGTAATTTTCATTGTTTTCTGGAAAATACTGATGTGGAATAAGCTCTATCAAGCTTCTGCTGCACCATGCAGCACTTCTTGGTAGGGTCAATTCAACAATTAGAACACTGTGCAAAACATAACCTGTATATTTTTTAAAAAATACTTCTCTACTTCCACTATGCTCCATTTCCCTTTCTTCTTTCTCCTCTAACCCCAACCAGTCACCTCATATGGCTGTGCCTCCCTGAGTCTGGTCCATTGGAGGTCTCTGCCACTGTCACCAAGCACTACCTCATAAGTCGAACTCTGTTCACTGCACTTTTCTTTTTAATGTTGTAAGGTCTTTGCCTTATGATATAAAGCATATTGAGCTGAGTGTTGCCATGAAAACGAAAGGAAAAAGAAATTCTACAAGCCATAACTCACCTTTAGTCTGCGCTCATTGGCGGTATGAATATCTTCATCTCCGGGTTTGATGACAAAAACACCTCTAGACCACTCATCAGAAATCTGCAGAAACAAATAGGGACTATTTTAAAATATAATCCGTAAATAAAATATATTAATACATAGGAAGTTTTCAGTAACTGTGCATGAGTATAGCAAATGTCAGTCCTGGTTACATATTGACAATCGCACCAATAAAGCAGAACCTCAGGACAGAGAGGGCACCCTAAAAAATGAGCTGCATGAAAGAAGAACTAAGGCTGTTTAGCAGCTGACAGATGTCACATGATGACACCATTGTGCAGCTCACACTCAGTAGAGGAATCCTGCACCATGGCACATTTTCAGCTGTCATCTATTAACCAGCCAAAGGGAAGGCAGTGATACACATAACCATGCAAGTGATTTTCTGCTACTGCCAGCCTGTGGTTGCCCCTGAACTATCTTTCTTAGTTGCGGTTTATGTTGTGACTTCACCTGAGCCATCCCGTGTAAGATCTGCTCCATTTCGTCCGTGCTGACAAGCTTTGCCCTCTCCAGAGCTTTAACGTAAGCCTTGCTCCCACGGATGTCTGCATCCCACATCCTCTGGTCATAAGCGATTGAGGCATTGAACTTCTCCATAATAGGATCGGTGTCTCCAACAAATCGACCTCCCCAGAGTTTACTTCCCTGAGAAGGAAAAGGGTAACAAGAAAAATGTAAAGAAAAATTCAAATAGGTCAAAACATGAACTTTACAAGGTAAAACTCCATGGCTTTGGTTGGTTTATTGTTAGCTAATGTGCCCTCAATGGAGAAGAGACCCCAGTTTGACAGCTTGCTTTTGTTGTTAAGTGTCCAGCTGGGTGTTAAAACAACAAACGCGCCAATGGCCGTACGTCGTTTGCACGCTTACCTCTGTACTGGCCATGTTTAACTGACGGCAGGCGTCTGTAGCGATTTAATGTTGGTTTTGTAGTTTAGCTGAATTAACGCTGAAGCACTCGGACGTCTGGCGAGAACGAGGCTGCTGCCACTGAAGCGGTTGGTGTCGCTTTAAAAAGCGTCAGAGGAGACGTCCCGGCGTCTTGCTACGTTTAGGGCTCCGTTGCAACGTAACAGGTGTGCAGTCAGCAGAGTTGACGTCGTTCCGTCAGGAAACGTCCTTTTTTATTATTATTATTATTATTAAAATGTTGTACTCTTGATTTCAAACATGGTATCTTGGAAATCGTCTGTAATATATATTAATTAAATCCTAAATGTTGATAACAATGTTTTACTTTTTACAACACGCGAGAGAGTATATCTTGTGCTTTTTATGGTTGAACATTTAACTGGTTGGAAAGACCTCCAAAGTTATATATTTTGCTAAACTAAACCCACAATACCACTGAAAAATACTGCAATTTCTAACGTAAAGAAAACTATTTATGCACTAACAATTGTTAGGAAAGGAGTACAACAGAGGAAAAGCTGGTTTGGAGACAACCTCTAGATCTGAGTTAGAGGGAGAAGGCTGAGAGAAGGCTGAGATGGTTTGGATACAAAGGATGTTGAATATGAAGAAGGAGGTAAAGATGTGGGACCACAGAGAAGATTTGTGGATGCAATGAAGGAGGACGTCCAAAAGTTTGGTGTGACAGAAAAGGTAGCTAGAGATAAAATAGGATGTATTTGTGTGAGTGTTCAGTGAGACTAGAAAAGAGCTATACAAGTGCCAGCCCATTCACGATTTGGTGTTTATAATATTGAGCAGATATTGCCACAGGTTTACTCCTGTAGCAGTCCTGTCTGAAGAACAGAGGCAGAAATGTTTGCAGTGATGATGGATTCAGTATCACACAGAACAAAGATGCATGTTGGATTTGTAAAAGATCAAAAAAACAAAAACTGTTTAATGAAGATTAATCATTCTTAAGGAGACAATGACACATTTTTGAACACATCTACTGGAAATTACTTAAGTTGCACTGACTGCTAATAGCAAACACAACCACATATTTAACATTTATTTGCTTTGCTTTTGCAACTTTGTGCAACTTTGATTATTTTGTGTTGTTTTCAGATTTCTGTCTTTTCATCGGTTTCTGTATCACCCAAACACCAGTCTACTATTTTGTGCTGTGTACAATGACAATGAAGGGATTCAAATCATTTGTCGTGTCCCTCTGTTATGTGTTGGACACTCCAGTACACTAGATGGCAATCTGCGTGTTTCCTGCCTGTGGAGTCAACAGGAAACACCCATTACAGGGAAAAGGCGGGAAGTTTCAGCATGACTAGGTGCGTTTGTGAGAGCAGCGAGCAGTTCCGTTTAATCCGTTGGAGTGTACAGTTGTACATTGCTCTTTTTCTCTCTTGAGGTAAGTTAAAGTTTTAAAAGTACTTTAAACTCCTTTTTCGCGACAAAAGATTTGGCTTTATAATAGGTGCTCGTGTCGCCGGGATTAGGTTTTTATAACATTTGAGCATTTAGTGCCGATATACCGCTGATATTGTTAACGTGGTCGTTTTCCACCTTGAGGAAGCATCAGCAAAAAAAACATTCTTTTGGTGTATTTATCAGTTCATTGGATGACTAATAATTAAAACGTCCATTGATCACTTCTGTTCAGAAAACTGCAGACTGTAAACAGTTAGCTGCAGCCAACTTCCCAAAAAAAAGAATACCTATCTTAGCAATACAGTTTTATGAGACTGTACGTTTGACTGGTAAAACTGGTGGGGAGAAGTTGCTTCTTTTCCAGGAACGGAGCTTAGAGGTGACCGATATCAAGCGTCAGTGATCGTGTCTACAGCTGTCCCTACACATTCTTTTATACTGACATGTCAGCAGGTTTCTAATCAGTGCCAGTGTCTAAGCATTGCCTACCAGTGGAAAAACTATAGATTCAACTAATCTCAGATAAAAATTCAGTACTTGCCCCTTTCCTGATGGGTGCCCTAAGTGCCATCTTGAGGCTTTTATTTTATTTTTTTTTCTGTTGCATTATGGTTCCAAACACTGTCATCGCTCTTTGAATTACATTATTATCTCATATCACTTGATTAATCAGCTCCCATCTCTCCTCTCATTGTCTACAGTCTCAGATCAACACGGCCCTGCCCTCCAGCACTATCAGCAGCAGCATTGTACCCATCAGGTAAAACGTATGCCATGTATGCATTGTGCCCGCCTGATGACAGTGCTATAGTATGAGTCTTAATGAATGTGGGTTGTTGTTATTCAGCCTCGTTCTATGTGCCCCTTTTTAGCTTTGGGAACCCGCTCCTTCAAACATGTCTGCACACCTCTGATCTTGTTCTATTTAATCTGAGCAAGCCTCTTTAAAAAATAAAAAAAAAAGTCAGTGATCACTGTCAGCCTCTCTCGGTTCCTATTAGCACAATTCATCAGCAGCACATTTTAAAGCTCTGTTTTTAAACCGTAACCACGGCCCAGCCCATGCACAACAGTACACTAATGACTAACCTAGTGTTATGGATGGATTATCTCAGTTGCTCTCCTGACTGAAGTTTGATCCATTTACAGCATCTTTTTCCTGCCATGCGATTGCAGCTCTGTTTTAGCCACCATGTAGCTACCAGCTAGCCCAACTTCAGTAACCCTACAAACGTCACTGCTGTTTAGTTTTGTCTTAATTTATGTCGGAAGTGATAGCAGAGCTGTTCGTTTGATTCATTTTCTTCTGCTTATCCGTGGCTGGGTCGCAGGGGCAGCACCTTAAGCAGAGAAACCCAGACCTCCCTCTCCCCGGCCAGCTCCTCCAGTAATTTGTGCATTTTCACAAACTACTAAACATTACAGCCAGATATTGTACTGCTCTCTTCATCTGTGTCACCTTGAAATCATACAAACACTAATATCTTACTGTTTTTGTGTTGCTGACTTGGTATAGTCCTTAATGTTGTCTTTAAATCTTTTCACAGCAGATCTTGGGTTTTCTTTTTTTCTTGTGCAGATTTACGATTTCCTGTTTGTTATTGCTGTAATCGCTCTCATTAGGGCTACAGAGATTGACAGACCACGTGACTTTCATGCATTGCTTTGTGGGTACCCGTGGCAACAAAATCAAAACACTGCATCAAGCGCTAGTATTTCCAGCACCGGTAATCATTAATTCTGCGGTTTTAATCCCTACTTGCATTTTATTTGCCCCCCAAAACAGTTACGTACAAAACGACGGAGAACACGCCAGGTCCGTACAAAGACAGACTTGACAAAAAGGCAACAAAAAAAAGACGAGGAAAAAAATCAAAGGAGTGGAAGCGTCAGACCCATACGAGAATACAGAGTGGAGTAAGGACGTTAGCGTGCTGCCCAACTTTCATCACGCACATATTTATTATATGGTACTAAGTGTGAGTGCATACACTCACAGAATGTTTAGTAACTTCAGATCCCTGCAACAAGCCCAGGTCCAGTTTACTTTGGTGATTTGGGCTATTCCATTTCACAGCTGTTGTTAATTACCCCCCCCCCCCCCCCTTGTGTTGGCCTGTACAGGAGATAATCTATTTGTCGTTTCAGGTTGTAGTATTACACAACATTTTCAGATCTAATAGAAATAAAATGAGTGTTTTGTAATTAATTCAATTTATTGTCTTTATTTATAACTGGCATTGTTTCATTCTATTATAGAATCTTACAAGAAAGAGGCTAAATTGTATTTCATCGTGTTTTATTAGCTGCTTCGGTAAAAAACAAATCAACAATGCAAAAAAACAAACAAACATTGCAAAACAACATACTGGAAAACAGTTATTCATCACTTGATTGCTTCAATACAACCCTTGGGCACATATATGCCTGACTTTTTGTGGCTGTTTTGATATCACTCTCTCTCTTAACCGATCAAATCTTGCTGTGGTAGCAGCTTTAAACTCGGTATGACCCAGGTTGATAGAGGGTGCCCAGTCTGGATCGCATTCCAGCATTTTGTAGGCTGGTTTTCCTACAAAACACAACAAACATTAGCCTGCAAAGCCACAGTGAACAAAGCAGCATAGCGCAACGAATTCAAATCAATATAAGACTTATTTGTAAACTACATCAACAACTATGTTATGATAAATTACGTAATAACTACAACAGAAGACTTACCTTTGTGGAAATGCTTGGAGCAGACTAACATGTGAGCTGGAGTGTTCTGGAACGTTATATTTGGTCTTCGAATGGCTGCAATCCAGGCCATCCGTCAGCTCTTTGTTACTTCGGAAACACGGTGTGGCGTGAATAAGGCACGGCGGGACCACGGAGCAACGTTCAGAGCCAACTTTATTTAATTCACGTCACACCACACACACACCAACCCCTGAGTCCCCGTGTTTTAACACGGCGGGCGTGATTGCGGATGCCGTGCAGGTGCGTCCGCACGGCACCGCAAACCACGCCCCACCACACACGGCTTGAACAATTTCTCTTCCACGACGTAATCGATAACAACAAATCTCTTTACCCGTCGGCTTCCCGTGGCTGTCATGCGACCGGCTATTGCAGTTAATAATACAACAGCTTCTTGCCTTTTTTTTTCTTTTTTTTAATTTTAATCACTCTGTGACTGTTTTCATGTGAAAGCCTGCGCACACTAGTACCGCTTGCCACTCGTTCCCAGAATCCTTTGCGGTTTTACCCCTGAATGACGTCACATTTTCAATCTTTACTGTGATCTTTGCCTGAGTGCGTTTTTGGTCTTTTTCTTCTATTGTAGGTACCTACCTTCCTGCCAGACGGAGAAAAGATCTGTAAAACGGGTTCCTCATCTCAGAGCAAGTGTGTTTGGTGTGTGGTTCATTACTCCTGCTCTTTGTTTGAACACTTCGTTTTAACACCTCGCTTTTGGTGTTTCTTTGTGTTTTGGTTGGCAGTCATGCAAGTCTGCATTATTGTTTTTAACTGTAATTAAAGGTCCCCCTTTGTTTTGTGTGGGTTTTTGTTTTTTGTTTTTGTTTTTTTTGTTTTTTACAACTCATGTAATCTGTATTTGTTCTTCTATGTATTTGTATATGTCATACTGACATGAATACACACAATAAAATGTGTAAAGTGAGAAATTAATCACTTATCCTTGCCTTTAGATAACCTGTCATACCCGACTGCTGGAACGATGGCGAGCAGAAGTGAAGTGCCAAGAGACACTGAGGTGCTGATTTTCTCCTATAATCAAATTTGTATTTGCCTTGGTTAGTATAAACCATCACAGATGCAAGTAAAAGTGGCAACAGGTGCACTGTTGTGTGATCATGTATAAGTTGTATAGTTTTAATGTTTTATTTGGAAATAGAATGGTATGTATGAGTTTGGTGATTGAGTTATTATTGTGAATGAATTATGAATTTTTTTTTATGAATTGTTATGTCTATTTTTTTTTTTTATGTTTTATGGACAACAGATGGAAATTAGCTCTTGGCTATAATCTGGAATCTTTGCAGTCATGTAATTTTTTTTTTTTTTTTTTTTTTTTACATGTATGTTCATTAACATGCACTGTCCTAAAAAAATAAAATAAAAATAAATCTCACTGGAGAAGCAACATCAAGACCACTTCCAAAAACGAAACTGTTTTACATGCGGTGGGCACAGATTGTTGCTCATGTGAATTCACCTTTCTGGAAGAACTTGAGTGCATGTGCATCCTGAATGTCACTGCAGGTACCAGCAGTGGCAAAAAGCAGATCTAGATTAAAAATAGTCTGAATGCACATGGAGAGCACTATAATCTGTGGCAGCCATTCAGCATTGGGGTTGTCATGTTGTTACTTCAAGAAATCAACGTACTCTCCTCCTGCATTTAAAGCCTGTTGTCAATGTCTCAATCATTCTTTTTCTTTGTTGGAAATGAATGAAACACAATTTTTATCCATTTTAATTAAAATTTGAGTGAATGTCTAATAAGGGCAAGGTCACAAAAGAAGATGGTATCGTTTGAGTATCTGCTTGAAGAGAATAAGGTTGTACTGCAAGTTAAGTGAGACCACTTTCTTTTTTTTGTTCCTAGGAAGAAGAGCCTCATCTGACTCATTCTTTTGAGTGGAGTTACATGAAGAATGTCTCTACCCATACCTGCAATCAAGTGCAAAATTTGAGGGCTGCCTGATGAAAAGTCAAAAGTTCAAAGCAGTTGTAGAAAAGCAGAAGGACAAAGAGCTTGTTATTGTAAGAAATGGGAAAGCGATAGCTTCACACTTTCCGTGCAGAGTAATTAAAAATGAACGTCTGACTCTGAAGTTTGTCAAAGCTGTGGAGAAGCCAAAGAAACCAGTTAGTGGCTCTGGTTATCCCTGCAAAAAGAGACAATCTAGCAAACTTGTGATATTTCATGTCATGGCACGAGGAGGTAAAAATGTTGTCAGAATCCTGAAAAATCCAGAACTAAGAAAAGTCATGCAGGAAATTACAGTTTATGCATATGAAGGGGAAAAAGTGAAGCAAGCTCTACAAAGAGATGGTCGTTTTCTCAATACCATGTTCAAAAAGAATTGTGTGCTCTCTAACATAAGCACTGAGGTTGAAACGGAGATGTGCAGTTTGGTCGACGACCTTGATGGTGAGACTTTCAAGATCATATTGCTCGACAACTCCAATCCACCAGCAAGTCAGCCTAGCAGTCTTGATGACGCTTATGTGCTGCAGAGTGAATCTCAGACAAGTGATTCTGGTGGCAATGAGGCGCTTTCACAGCAGACTGACCCAGTCAAGTCAGAGACCGACAACACAATAGGGAAAAAAACGGATCTCTGGAAATATGGCTCCAGGAAACCAACTGTCTGATTCAAAAAAGCTGCAAGTTAATTTGTCTGCACGGTTTAACATTTTGGTAAAAAGCAAGAAAGCTCAAGTTCCTAAGCTTTCTCGCATCCAGAATATTTTCCGTCAGGAGTTTGGGAGCAGTGCTAAAAGATGTCAAGATGTGAAAACAATGAAGAAGCTCATGGAACTCAGTAATTCTGTTTGTCAAGTGAGAATAAATGGGAAACCACGTGGTAGTGGTTTCCTCCTGTTTGGCAATTTTATCCTCACAAATGCCCATGTTATCCAAGCCTTCTGTAATGATAACGGTGGGCTTAACGAGCAGGTTGCTGTGACTTTCTCTTTTGAAAGTTTGGAGGAGAAAGATGGCCTGATAGATGTGGAAGAGGTTGTTGGTATTGAATATATTCCGGAAGTGTCAGGGACTGACTGGGCTTTGTTAAAGCTCAGTGCTGATCAGAAGTTGCCTGATCGTCTCTTAAAACGCAGTGGATTCGTTCGCCACAGTGGTGGAATTTGTATTATTGGATATCCAGGTGAAAGTGTAAAAAAAATTGATGTCTGTTTGGTTGTTTCACAAGAAAACCGTAGTCTGGTTGCCGAGAGGCACCGCAAAGACAATCAAGACTGTGTTCAACTTCTTAATGATCGTTTCTTCCAAAATGTTGCAGATGTTGTTCAACAGCGCAAACAACTTCTGACTTACGAGTCTTGTTTATATGATGGCTCCTCTGGCTCTCCTGTCTTTAACGAGGATGGCAATGTTGTTGCAATGCACTCAGGAGGGTATCTATACAATGATGCAAAGGGTCAAAGGCACAGTGTCATAGAGTTTGGGTATCCTTTTATCAACATAATTGAACGCATCATTATTCAGATGGTGGAGAGAGAAAAGTTTGATGTGTTGAAGGAATGCCTCGCTTGCACATGCGATCGACAGCAAGACTTTTTGGATGGTGTGAAAAAGCTCGTTGAGAGCAGAAATCTCACCAAGTTTAAAGATGTAGTCAACAGTTCAGTGGCTGTAGATGAGATTTTGAAGGCTTTCTTTGAATTCTTCTCTCGGAGAGAGCAGCCAGAGCCCATGGATATTAACTGAGTGCACAGAAGGTTAACTGCAGACAGAAGATAAAGTGAGAACAGTT
>NW_005187427.1:4570212-4571502 GCF_000239375.1 Pundamilia nyererei | reverse complement strand
TTTTCAGCTAATTTAGTAGCTTTGTGACTTAGTACAGAGTTGGGTAGTTACTTGGGTAGTTACTTTTAGTCATCACTGTCATTTTTATACTGTATATATAAATTCACTATTTAACAGAGTCCCTCCTGTTTACATTTAAGGTAAGCTAAGCTAATGTAGCCTACCTTGGTGACCCCTACTGGATGTGTGCCTTGTATGCCTCCACCAGTATTTGAACCCCAATTGTTCATAATTACCATTTTGCATGTCTGCATTTTTCTGATTTTGTGATATCGGCCTTTGTATTCACGTGTGAAACTCAACTGTCCGTATCACAGGTGCTTTGAAACAAGCTGGTTGGGTGAGATTTCTTTACAAACCTGTTTCTTCTCATGCTAGAAAACTCCTCCTCTGTCACCTCCTTTAGCACTCTCTAATCAGTAGGAAAGAAAACCAGAGTCGACTTCTCCTCTGTGTGGACAATAAAAACTAATACCTGCTGAAATTTTCTCTTCCAAAACTCTCTTACTAACTTTTCTCCTTGAAGAGATCAACAGAGCTTCATCATGGCAGTTAGCTGCAGACAGATTCTGGGTTTGGTCTCAGCCATCATTGGTGTTCTAGGGACAATAGTTATCTGTTTCCTCCCATTGTGGAAAGTCTCAGACTTCATTAGTGCTGACATTGCCACTACTTATGTGATCTTTGAGGGTTTGTGGGTGAACTGCATTCTGCTGACTAAAGAGATGGAGTGCAAAGAGTATGATTCTACGCTCACCTTACCTCAAGACCTGCAGGATGCCAGAGTGCTCATCGTTTTTGCTATCATCATCCAGTTCTTTGGGATTATGCTTGGTGTAGTTGGGGCCAAGTGCACCAACTTTATACCAGACGCAAGGCGAAAGACCAAAGCGGATATAGCTTCTGGAGTGTTGTTTCTCATTGCAGCTAGCTTGGTGGCCCTGCCTGTCCACTGGACCACACGCACCATTGTTAATGATATGTTCAACCCTGACCTGGCCAACGATCAAAGGAGGGATCTGGGAGCTTCACTCTTCATCGGCTTGGTGTCCGCAGGACTGCTATACCTGGGAGGAGCCCTTCTCTGCTGCTCCTATTTCTGCAGGATTGAGACAGAATGTGACGTTAAATCTGCACATACTAACACTAAACAACAACGTTCATCTAGACAGCGTTCTACTAGAAACAAGAAAAAGGTTTCATGATGGTTTCACTCTCTGTTTGACTGAGTCCACTGTTAACATCAGGTAATAAAGTCTGAAATATGAGTAAAAATTTGTAGGAATCTTT
>NW_005187427.1:4560381-4568513 GCF_000239375.1 Pundamilia nyererei | reverse complement strand
GTGTGTGAAGAAACTTGTTGAGAGGAGAAATCTCAACATTTAATATTGCACTCAACAATTCAGTGGCCATAGGTGATCTTTGTTGACAGTGTTGCCTGATGGTATTTTTCACTAGAAAGTCCACAATAACTAAAATTTCTAATAGTTTCTGCAGCTGAAAGTAGCAGTTTCAACAATTTAAATCTTAATTTCAGGGAGTTTTTCCCCCCAATCTACTTACTTTCTAAAAATTCTTGTGAGAAAAGGTTATTATAGAAAGAACAACAGGAACAA
The DNA here is from genome assembly GCF_000239375.1 of Pundamilia nyererei. Taxonomy (NCBI): domain Eukaryota; kingdom Metazoa; phylum Chordata; class Actinopteri; order Cichliformes; family Cichlidae; genus Pundamilia; species Pundamilia nyererei. Next base: position 4,568,240 of record NW_005187427.1, on the reverse strand, counting down.
ATGCCAAAAGTTATAGCAACCCCAAAAAATCCATACAAACTTCAGAATAATAAAGATGAATTGAGTAACAGTTGCATTCACACAATAATAATAGAACAAAAAATATTGCTGAACAGACATTTGTCAGAAAAAAACACACCTTTGTTCAAGTCGGGTGTTTTGGACTTGGAGAGGGGATTTAACCGCATCACTTGGGGTTGTTTTGTAGTATCAGGCATCATGTCTGTTGTTACAAACTCACCATTAGTGCATTTGCAGTGATTCACATTACCAGCAAAGTCAAATTCAAACGTGGTGGATATTGGATTCTGTTCATAGTTTTCGAACTGAACTTCTACGTACATACAGTGGAGTGAAAAAGTGTTTCAAATCATTAAACAACTTAAAATATTAGACAAAGAAAACACAAGTGAAATAGCTTGGATCTTGGAAAGAAGCGGCACAACATAGAAGAACCACCTACATGGGATAAGACTCAGAAGCTTGGCTTCCAGGTTAAGCTGGGCAGACACTGTGCGATTTTTTTCAGTCGCGCGATTCAGCTCCTGCTCGAACTGCACGATTGACTCGCAGGGGTTAGAAGTTCGTAGGTCACGATGCAGGGTCTCACACTATACGGCCCGATGCTCTGATGCGACCTGAGTGCTCACACTGTGCGTCCATAAAAATGAAGGTTATAACAGAAATTCTGTCGCTCGCTCTCCCTCTCTGTCTTTCACTCACACAGTAATTGAAAGACAGAACTCATGGAACTCAGTCACGCACCACCACCATCAACTTTGCTACATTTCTAATGAAAAACACTGATCAGGCTGCTGTGATTGAGCAGCAATGTCTATCCAACTATTTTCACAGTTGTTGTGGTCGTGATAATTCTGTGAGGCCACATTGAAAAGGCTCAGATGAGCTTTCCAAAGTTCTACAAGTGCCTCCATTGCTTGTGTCCAGATCACACGCTGCACTGCCGTGCTGCTCCGTCTTTTTCACCGACATTTATATGTTTGCGCGTGCGCAGTGTGAGAAGCTGCGGTGACACCCTCACGACGGTCGGGAGGATCTCCCGACCAAGCGATTGATGATCGGGAGCTGGTCGTGAGGTGTTAATCGCTTCTCGTTACACCACGTATACTACACGATGCACGACGCACGAAGAAGGCCAAAATCGGGCCGATCACCAAAACGATCGCACGACTGAAAAATTGGCTCAGAAAGGGCCAAAAATCGCACAGTGTAAGCCCAATTGAACAGAAGACATTTAAATACAGCTGCTGATGAGTTCTACAACAACAAGAAACAGTTTGTTAAAAACACTTGCAGTGATTTATCAGTAACATGCATTTACTCAAGATTTGCTGATAAGTGGATGACTGGAATATATAGTTTATAATTTCAACTGTGTACTGTATAAAATAGAAGTATATATGCCAGATGTGGTGTGATGCTTGTGTGATTTTTAACAGGAACCTACTAAATGTTACAGTACTCATGCTGCTTTACCAAACATTTGATGACTAGGTGTGCGGTTCCTTCTGTAAATTGATTCACTCTTAAGATTCAGAAATCTAAGTGATAAGAGGGCAGAAATGTGTGCACTCGCTTATTAACGTAAATCAATAGTTTCTAAATGCACGCTCGATCATCCAGGTAAGTTTATTTCTGTACCTGAGGCCTTGCAAACTGCCAAGCAAAGACTCACAGCCTTGGCCAGCCACTCGAAGAGGTACACCAGAGAGATTGAAGGCAAGAGAAGAAACTAGCTGTTCTCTACAGAACGAGCCAAGGTGTACTCTCAGTGGCCAGGGAACAATATGAGAACAGCACCACCAAGGCTAGAGATGGAGCAATACTGGAAGAGCATATGGGAGAAGGATGCAACCCATAACGGCAATGCTCAGTGGCTAGTGGATCTGAGGGCAGACCACAGCGACCTCCCTGAACAGGGACCAGTAACCATCACAGTGGCAGACATCCAAGACAGGGTCTCCAGTATGAAGAGTTGGACAGCACCAGGCCCTGTAATGTTCATGCCTACTGGCTGAAGAAGCTGACTGCACTCCGTGAGCGCCTGGCAGTAAAAATGAATCATCTGACATCCAGAAATCCTACCAGTGGCTGGACAAAGCTGGACTGAAAAACAGCACAGAGGCATTAATCATGGCAGCACAGGAACAAGCTCTGAGCACAAGACCCATAGAGGCTGCGGTCTATCACACCAGGTGAGACCCCAGGTCACAGAGATGTGCAATCTGGTTGACGACCTTGATGATGAAACTTTTAAGATCAAATTGCTCGACAAGTCTGATCCACCAGAAAGTCAGCCTGGCAGTCTTGATGACGCTTACGTGCTGCAGAGTGAATCTCAGGCAGTTGATTCTGGTGGGTATGAGGAGCTTTCACAGCAGACTAACGCAGTCGAATCAGAGACCGACAATGTAGCAGAAAAGAAACCAAATCTGTGTGGAAATATTTATTTAAAACAGATGCAAAATTGTTTGTCTTCAGAATTTAAAGACTCAATCAAAAGCAGCAAAAAACAAGCTCATGACCTTAATTTCGCCCAGAATCTTTTGCGTCGGGAGTTTGGGAGCAATGCTCAGTCGTGCCGAGAAGTAAAAACAATGAGGAAACTCATGGAACTCAGTCATTCTGTTTGTCAAGTAAGAATAAATGGAAAACCACAAGGAAGCGGTTTCCTCGTGTTCAGCAGATTTGTCCTCACAAGTGCCCATGTTGTTAAAGATTTCTGTAATGATAACGGCCGGCTTCATGAGCGGGTCACTGTCACTTTCTCTTATGAAAGTCTGGAGCAGAACGATGGCCTGATAGATGTGGAAGAGGTTTCTGGTTATGATTACTCACCTGATGTGTCAGGGACTGACTGGGCTTTGTTAAAGCTCAGTGATGTCCAGATATTGCCTGGTGGTCTCCTAACACATTGTGGATTCATTCGTCACAGTGGTGGAATTAGCATTGTTGGACATCCAGATGGTGGAACGAAAAAGATTGAATCTTGTTTGGTTGTTTCATCTGAGAACCGGAATCGGGTTGTGGAAAGGCATTACAGTAACAATAAAGAGCCTGTCCAGTTCGTTACTCGCAGGTTCTTTGAAAAAGTGGCAGTTGATCTTAAACAGCGCAAACACCTTCTGACTTACGAGTCTTGTTTGTATTTTGGGTCGTCTGGCTCTCCTGTCTTTAACGAGGACAGCGATGTTGTTGCAATGCATCCAGGAGGGTATGCCTACCCTGGTGTGATGGGTCAAAACCAGAGTGTCATAGAGTTTGGGTATCCCTTTTCTGACATCATTGAGCACATCATTATTCAAATGGTGGAGAGAGAAAAGTTTGATGTGTTGAAAGAATACCTCAGTTGCAAATGTGCTCGACAGCAAAACTTTTTGGTTGATGTGAAAAAGCTCGTTGAGAGCAGAAATCTCACAAGGTTTAAAAATGTAGTGAACAGTTCAGTGGCTGTAGATGACGAGAGTTTGAAGGCTTTCTTTGAATTCTTCTCTCGGAGAGAGCAGCCAGAGCCCATGGATATTAACTGAGTGCACAGAAGGTTAACTGCAGACAGAAGATAAAGTGAGAACAGTTCGAGCAGTAAAAGCAGTTGTTATTTTTAATAAGTCAGGACACTTGTTCAAAAAAACTAATACTTTTTTTTCAATTTACTCTTTCACATAAGGTTTTGTTAAACAACTGATGCATCATGTACTATAAATAATATTAATAATAATAATGCATGTATGCTGGTTCTGTGCTTTTGAAATGCAAGTAATAACGACTTTCCAATGTTGTGTCTGGTTAAATTTGAAGAATCTAAGAGAATGTGCTCCGATGTTAAAGAGCTCAAATAATATGGATGTGATAAATATCATGTTGAGGTTTCTCATTTTGATGTGACATTTACACAGTACAGTCTCAAATAAGTCTGGTTTACATTTATACCCTTTGTACTGTTTTATATCTGTATTTTTTTCTCTTTTTTGTGCATGCTTTATTTCAAGTTTAAAAATTTAGAATCAACTGTGGCTGAATATATATGGAGTGTTGATGAAAGGCTTCAAAATATCATACCTTATCAATATTTTCAATATGACCAGTTTATATCAAATAAATACGGTTTGCTGTTTAGTTGCTTTTTATGCTGTTGTTTTTTAATCATACGAGAGCCTGAATCAGGGTCACTTTCAGATTTATTTTCAGTAAATATCTGCGCTACACACAATGAACAGAATACTGACCAGATCTAAAGATGCAGGTTTATTTTGCTGTACAGGGTTTGATTATTATTATTTTTTAAACTAATTGTAGAGTTTCCCTGCCAGACCCTAGCCTTGGTTGTCAAAAAGGTGTCTCCATGACTGTGAGAAAATTTGCTACAACTGCAAAGTAAATAGAATTGTGCACACATAAATTTCTGTCTCAGTGTGGCTATAAATTGGTGATCCCTTAAGAAAGGCTTTGTTCAATAAAGCTCAGAAAGCAGTTTGGTTTCAACACTCAATTTATTTTTGATTTACAATATACATGAGTTAGGAAATCAACATGTAAAAGCTTTTCTTCTAAACCATTTGCAATTCAATTTGCTTTATGATGCTAGATAAAGGATAGCTAAAATCGATAAGACTATGAGGCTGACCCTTAGCATCACGATAAAAGTATCCTCCCGAATGCATTGCAATAAGACTACCTTCCTCATTAAACACAGGAGAACCAGAAGAGCCCTGATAGAAATTAGAGTTGTATGTCAGTCTGCCATTGAGTCCTGGAATTTCTTTTACCACAAGATTAATGCGATCATCGGAACCTGGATTTTTCCTCCAATTCTCCTCCACAACCTGTCTGCGGTTCTCAGGACAAACAATTGAACAAACATCTACTTGTTTTACTTCCACATTAGGATGTCCAATAATGAAGATGTTAGAATATTCAGTGTCAGAAACTGACTTAATGTGTGGTAAAAGACCATTGGGCAATGGCATACTGTCATCGATCTCTAACAAAACCCAGTCACTCTTATTACCGAAATTGTTGCAAAATTCATAGCAATGAACACCTACTACATTTATAAGATCACATTCTGACTCTTGAATTTCATGTGAAAAAGTAACAGCGACACCATTTGTAAGCTGACCAGTTTTAAAATCATAGTAAGGTTTAATAACATGAAAGTTTGTAAGGATAAAATTTTTAAAAAGGAGAAAACCACTTCCAATTCCAAATCCATTCCTTGTTCTTACTTGACAAACAGATTTACTGAGCTCCAACAATTTATTGTTATGTATGCCATATTGCCATACATGAGGAGATATGAGCAATTTACCATTACAAAAACTGCCCAAAATATGTAAAGGGTGTTTAATGTCAGTATTTAAAAAGAATTGAATATTTGTTACAAGTACAAGATTTCTCTCAAAACAATTTGACACAATATAATGAATCTGCAGTATGTAATCGGAACAAATAAATCGTTTCTGTGACTTAACTGGAGAGTACTGTCTCACAGGCAAGATCCAATGTATGTTAGACATTATCTCACTTTGATTGCAGAGCTGCCCTAGACACAAATTGTGGCTACAACAACTGCCCAAAATATGTAAAGGGTGTGTATTGCTAGTATTTAAAAGCCCTGGACTATTTGTTACAAAATATTTCCCAAAATAATTTAACACAAAATGAGGCACGTTAGCTGATCCCTCTGAACTGTAATCATAATATTTATGTTGTCTCTCTGAACTGTGGGAGCGACTGTGGGAATTTGTGACACAGGACTCTTCAGTAAAGTTGCGATTTGAGGTCTCTCCACAGCCATTAGGTAGTACAGGCCAAGCTGGATCAGATGGCAGTGTAGCAACCACAGGACCAGACGAGACAGGACCAGACGAGGCAGCTACGGAACCAGGTGAACAAATGAATAATTAATTTCCAATTACTAACACTACCAGTGTACTGTGTTTGTTAATCTCAAAAGAACATTCAATATGATTATGTTTACTGCACAAAAATCATAAAAAACAAACAAACATGATTTTGGTGCATCTCTATCTAATGCAGGTCTCAGAATAACTGTGTTTTCTACAAAGCTTGTTTTTCCCAGAAAAGTAAAATTAAGTGGAAAATAAACTGCTTAATATTTCACTTTTCCTACCATGATTTGAGGGCTCTCCACGGCCATTAGGAATATGTAGACTCTCTTCACCTTCATGCATTTCAAGGACTACCGATGGCACCGAACCCCCCACACCTTGTCGCGGTGGCTCCTTTCCGGTCTGTAAAATTAATGCACAACTAGTTCAGAAACTATAGCATAATGTGGTAAATGTATATAAATGACTTATTATTAATATCCTACCATTTTATTACAGGAGGAAATCAGTACTTCAAGTCCAGCGGCTGGGATGCCAGTTATAAATCAGTGCAACTATTCTCAATAGATAAAAAAAACAAATATATAAGAAAAGATCAAAGTAATCGTTCATTTCTAATTACATTCACTGAATTTCAAAAGGTTAAAACAATAAGATAAAGAATGCGAACCTCCATTTTGTAGCCAAACTATTTGTAAGATGGTGTTATAAACACGGATGGTTATTCTAAAACATTTTGCCATTGTTGATGGTTTGTGTACATTTATTTCTCCTTCTTTTGTTTTTTCTCAGGAACAAAAGTTACACCTGCCTATACCCGAAACTAATCAACTCCCGAGTACGTTTCAAGAGTTATTTTGGAGATAATTCGGCAATAAAATGTTTCATGTACTACACTGTTTCAAACACTACATTTAGAGGCCTCGTTTCTATAATCAGTAATCACTTTTTTGTGACAGTACAAATTGAAATGAATTTGATTGATTGAATAATATTCGTGGTGGTAAATAGCCTTCGGATGTAACCGATCAATTTTCAAATCTGTGTTCTATGATGACAGCTGGGATAGGCTCCAGCGCCCCCCGCGACCCTGAAAAGGATAAGCGGAAGCGAATGGATGGATGGATGGATGGATGGTGTTCTATGATCTACATTTTAGCAGTCTAAAGGAGAGTAACAGTTGGTAACCTGTTACATCCAAACCCCTTGACTCCGCAACACGCTGTCTCGGTGTGGCCCGTGATCTCACGCAGTCTGGGCTGATGTAACTTAAAATTTGGGCTTTCTGCGGCCTAACGTATCGCAAATAAAAGTTTTCTTTCATCAAATAATCAATATCACGTCTACATTTTTTATGTAATTTAAAATAACAAGCGAAATTGTGGCGCTTAGAGGCATTTTTTGTCTGGTTTAAACTAAACATACGTTAAACTAAACATAGGTGTTAATCCTTTAATTGTAGTTCAGTTTCATTTAATCCATAAACTAGTTAACTATAGGTCCGACTTACCTTGACGTTACTCTCTGTTTGCAACTAAAGCGCTCCACTGTCCTTTCTCCTTCGTCCACTCTACAACAACAGAAGCTACTTGTTGTAGAGTGAAGTTAATAGAGGTTTAATAGAAACTAAAGCTTCCGGTAAACTCGAATGTTCCAGTACATTCTAAGTTAAAGACAGATGGGACTTACCTTAAGGTGAAGAACAATGACGTTAATATGCTACGATGATAGGAACACCTGCGCATTTTTAAGCTGTGAGATAAGTACCCAGAGGTTGTGGCGTCTGATTTCGCGCCATTACTAGTGATGTGACGTTCTGTGGTCTGCACTTCCTCTTCTTTGATTGGGTGAAATGAGTTGAAAGTAATTGGATGAGGGAACCATGGGGAGTGCCCTGCATAATTTCAATAAAACGCCGTTTTAAACGCCGTTACAGCTGGCAGAGAACGCCGTAAAAAACGCCGTTCAAAGATGCATAAAAACGGC
>NW_005187427.1:4558830-4560350 GCF_000239375.1 Pundamilia nyererei | reverse complement strand
GGCGGAAAAAGCGGCGTTTGTCGGAACAGAACGCCGTTTTTTTCGGCGTTTTGAATAATTAAACGGCGTTTTTTACGCCATTTCTTAACCAAACGGGTTAGGAAAGTGGCGAATTTTGGTTCTAATGGCTTGCCATAGCTTGCGTCCGAAGCCTCGCTGCCCGGCTGTACCACGTGACTGGTTCAGGAAGCGGTTCGAACTTTGCCGCGAGCTATGACAGCGATATAAACCCCTCAGACCCCATTCAAAATGTGGGCGTTTGATGGAGAGTTGCGGTTAGTGAGAGTTAGAGACAGTTTGGAAAAAAAAAGAAATCGCCTACGACCTGCCACAGTGGAGAAACTGTTGTTTTTAAATAAAAACCAATGATGTGTCCCCTAAACACTAATCACTGTCCTTGCCTCAATGTTACAAAAGCACAACCACTGTCCACACCTCACCTCACAATATATCATCATTTCCATTTTAGGCATTTCCAAATAATCATTTTCCATACTGCCAGGATAAATATACACAGTATACTGCCATCACTACAATATAGATGTTATACACACTCCTTTTGTTGTTGACATTTTGTAACGTGCGGTGGAGATGAAGCCAGCCGCGGAGGTGTGCAGGTGGATAGCGAATGAGCAACAGCTTCTGACTTTCCAAAAAGTACTCATTTATTTACAATATCAAAAATAAGTGCTACCTCTACCACACATTACTGAAGAGCAGCTAACAGACTTAAGATGATTCTTGACTCTGTTATTGATGAAACACAATCTGGCTTTATGCCCAAAAGACACATAACTAACAATATCAGATTGGTTTTAGATATTCTGGATTATTCTGACCTCATAAATTGCAATGGTTTCATATTATTTTTAGACTTCTACAAGGCCTTCGATACAGTGGAGCATGAATTTATATTTCAAGCTCTGGATAAGTATGGTTTTGGCTCTTACTTCTCTACAGCGATTAAAACATTATACCATAACAGTAACAGCAGTATTAAATTAACAAACGGTACTTCACCCAGATTTAACATACAAAGAGGGATAAGACAAGGCTGTCCCATTTCTCCATACCTGTTTTTGTTAATTGCCCAACTATTGTCTATCCATATGAAATCAAGCAATGTAAAAGGTATATCACTAATTGGCAAAGATGTACTCATAACACAGTTAGCGGATGACACTACATTATTCCTAAAAGATGAAAATCAAATCTCTATTGCTATTGAAACTATCTCCATATTTTCCAAAGCTTCTGGATTGTACTTGAATATTCCTAAATGTGAACTTATGGCGATAAAAGAATGTTCAAAAACAGCTTTGTGTAACATTCCAATAAAACAAGAAGTTCGTTATTTAGGTATCATAATAACCAAAAATCAGGAAAGTAGGATCACTCAAAATTTTTATCCTATTCTAGAGAAACTCAAACGCAGATTTAATCAGTGGCTCTTAAGAGATTTGTCGTTAAAAGGCAGAGTATTAATAACTAAAGCAGAAGGCATCTCTCGTCTTACATAC
>NW_005187427.1:4520196-4527197 GCF_000239375.1 Pundamilia nyererei | reverse complement strand
AACAGGATATAATCAGATTGGTTGTAGATATTTAGTAAAGGTGATCACAGGCAATCCCACCGACTAAAAAGGTATCAGTGCTTGCTGTACATATCTGTGGGTGCAACAGCAGGAGCTCAGGGACTAGGGATGCTCTGCTGCAGAATCAGTTGGTTCTATCAATACAGTATTAAATGTTAACAGGTTGAATATAATAATCGTAGAGTAGACAGTGGTCCCTCGTTTATTACAGCAGGGGTTCTCAGAATAACTAGCCCCTGGTCACGCACTTTATACACTTTTTTCCCCACACACATGAACATTGGTCACAGTTCTCACAATTGATTCTCAAAGTGCAAACCTTTGTAGATTGCAAAACGTAAAAGTATTATTATGCCGCGGTTTGTCTTCATCTGCCCGCCACTTTCGTGCGCCTTTTTCCCTCGCGGTGCAGGTGTCTATTTCCGAATGAGGCTCATAGTTATGGGTGTTTTTGTGCTGGTTTTTCTATTGGACGTGATGGTTATCAAAACCAAACGTGATAAATTTGGCAAGCGCAGGAGACACGACACGGAGGAGATTTGTCAATCAGGCTGCAGAATGCAATGCTGTACTGTGCAATAAAAAATCAGCGAAAAAGCAAAGCAGTGACGGATGAGCGGGACCACTGTGTGCTGTTTGTTAATAAACAAAATATATATTCCTATATGACAACATGCATAAAAGCAGAACGGTATTTGTACGTCAGTGGGAAAATAGCGGTGGCTTGCTAGCTTTTGTGCAGCTTCCCCGGGTCAGTGAAAACTTTCAAAAGAGAGATGAATGAACTTACCAGGTTGCCCGATCTCTTCACACATCTTCCTCCAAGCTCGTCCTTTTTATTCCTGTCTCGGTCCAGAAAGCAGCTGGTGTCGTACAGCTCCGAGTTGTTTGCTACGGCATTGATTAGCCTTCCCTCCATTGAAGTATGAAGGGATTTGGCTGGATCTGCCCCTTTGACCTAGGTAACAGCCACGTCACCAGGCTCCTGATTGGTTGTCGCGGCGCGATTTGACGCTGGAGTTCAGATTTTTCCAACTCGAGCGGTTGACGCGATATGTGCGTATGCACAAAATGCAACACAAAAACTCACGCGCGTGGTTTTATTCGCAAGTCAAACGCGCCAGACGCGCTACACTGACGCGCGTTTCACGCGTTTTGGCGTTTTGGCGACGCAAATCTGCTTCCGAATTTTCGCGGGACCCGCAATCGCGTGTCATCACGCCCTTCCATTGACTTTACATGTAAACCTGACGCTCTATTCGCGTCCATCGCGTTCGGTGTGAACACACATGAAAGTTTGAAGAAACATGCACCTGTCTTGTATTATCTGACAGATCTCACTAGTTTGACTGTAAGTGGCCTCAGCTGTGACTAGAGAGTGTAACACCGGAAGGTGAGAAGTAGAGACTCGTGACTGTTTATTAAGAGTTTAATAAAAGTTTACCTCGGAGGAGGGAAAGTTCAAACGAGCATCTTGTGGAGTTTATAGAGAGAACAAGATGAAACAAATCCTTTGATTTTTCTGAAAATTGACAGTGCCCCTTATAATCCCGTGTGCCTTATGTATGAATTCTGGTTGTGTTTACTGACCTGAAAACGATTTTATGTCGTACATGGCGCTCGAAAATCTGTCAAATGTTTAGTACGACTTTGCTAAGCTACGAAGCCGCACCACTTGATGGATTGTCGGAGCATTACGGCTATCGTAGGCAGGAGCCTCGCGGAGTGATACGTACTGTGCTTCAACATAAGCGTATTGCGCGTGTATAACCTCTGTTTAAGTTTTGTGGATATTCTACATGGTTATGCTGAGGACATGTCAGCCAATTTCCACTGGAAATGCCTTTTGGTTAAACTGTCAGCAAGGAATTTGCATTTGCACTGTTAAATTTTTATAGAACTTTAATGCACATAAAAAACAGCTGCTTGATTAAGTGAAAATACATTGATGGGTTGTTTTGGGGTTTTTTGCACTAATAAAGTTGTGGAGTTGTAAAGTATTTTGTCTAGTGTCAATTATATTGTCAGTTATATCGTTATCGCAAATTTTCAAATGTATATCATGATAAATATTTTTGGTCATATCGCTCTACTTATTACTAATAATATTTATTTTCTTAGATGTCGCTTTAGCTCCACCATCTTTTTTAGTTTTGTAATTGACAATTTTCCCTCCTTGATGCCTTTTTTCCACTAAGACTTTCCTTAATTTAAATCCCCTGGACTTCCTGGAGTATGTAACAATGGCAGATACTTGTTTTATGGATGCATTTTATCTTGGTTTTGTTTTTATTAGCCCAAAGTTGTATTAATTATTTTTAACTTTAATTACCTTTTTTGTTTTTAGGGTTGCATTTTAAGGCATTTTGTTTTGGATTATCTTCAGATGTTGTCACATTTAAGAATTATGTGTGATGTAATGCAGCCCAATTTTTAAAACTTCTGTAATCTACAACTGGCATATGTTATCTGCTTTTGTGTTTCTATGCACTTCCTTTGGCATTGAAGTTGATCTTAATAAATCACATTGACATTAATGCACACAGTGAAATGTGTTGTGTAATTGATTAAAAATCACTTTTCTTCAGGTAAGAAACTGCAGTACCTGTTTGTCACATTCAACAGGAAGAATGACGAGCAGAAATAACACTCCAAGAGACAATTTTAAGGTGCTGATTTTCTCATGTAATTGAGTTTATGAAGCAGTTAAAGTTGTTATGAATGAATTTATGTACAGGGATGTTTTGATTTGTAAGGTTATGGTGTACATACAATACACTGCTCAAACTTGATAATGTGTTAAACTTAACCAGGCAGGGAGCATAAGTCACTATGAATCAGTTTAATTTGCTTTAGTACAATAAGGGACACTGGAGTGGCAACAAGACCACTTCTGGTCTCAAGGAATCAACACACTCCCAGGATAAGGAAAATATTCCACCTCCTGATCCAAATACTGCTGCAAAGGTAAAGGTTTATTCATTCTTTCTTTTCTGTGTTGGCAATAAAAAGAAATGGATAAAACAACCACACATTTTCAGGCAGTTTAATTGAGTTATAGGTGTACCTGTTTTTTGTTAGCTAGGAATGTTTTAATAGTGCAAAGTGACTTAAGAACATGTTAGTAATTGAATAGAATAAGATTCCCCTGTAAGAGAGACCTGATTGTTTGTTCTTCCTAGGAAGAAGAGCCTCATCTGACCCATTCTTTTGAGTGGAGTTACAGGAAGAACATCTATACCTATACCTGCAATCAAGCGCAAACTATTGAGGACTGCCTGAAGAAAAATCCAAAGTTCAAAGCAGCCGCAGAAAAGCAGGATGGCAAAGAGCTTGTTATTGTAAGAAGTGGGAAAGCAATCACTTCACACTTTCCATGCAGAGTAATTAAAAATGAACGTCTGACTCTGAAGTTTGTGAAAGCTGTGGAGAAGCCAAAGAAACCAGTTAGCGTCTCTGGTTATCCCTGCAAAAAGAGACAATCTAACAAGCTTGTGATATTTCATGTCATAGCACGAGGAGGTAAAAATGTTGTCAGAATCCTGAAAAATCCTGACCTAAGAAAAGACCTGCAGGAAATTACTGTTTACGCATACGAAGGGGAAAAAGTGAAGCAAGCTCTACGAAGAGATGGTCGTTTTCTCAATACCATGTTCAAAAAGAATTGTGTGCTCTCTAACATAAGCACTGAAGTGAACACAGAGATGTGCAATCTGGTTGACGACCTTGATGATGAAACTTTTAAGATCAAATTGCTCGACAAGTCTGATCCACCAGAAAGTCAGCCTGGCAGTCTTGATGACGCTTACGTGCTGCAGAGTGAATCTCTGGCAGGTCATTCTGGTGGGTATGAGGAGCTTTCACAGCAGACTAACGCAGTCGAATCAGAGACCGACAATGTAGCAGAAAAGAAACCAAATCTGTGTGGAAATATTTATTTAAAACGGATGCAAAATTGTTTGTCTTCAGAATTTAAAGACTCAATCAAAAGCAGCAAAAAACAAGCTCATGACCTTAATTTCACCCAGAATCTTTTGCGTCTGGAGTTTGGGAGCAATGCTCAGTCGTGCCGAGAAGTAAAAACAATGAGGAAAATCATGGAACTCAGTCATTCTGTTTGTCAAGTAAGAATAAATGGAAAACCACAAGGAAGCGGTTTCCTCGTGTTCAGCAGATTTGTCCTCACAAGTGCCCATGTTGTTAAAGATTTCTGTAATGATAACGGCCGGCTTCATGAGCGGGTCACTGTCACTTTCTCTTATGAAAGTCTGGAGCAGAACGATGGCCTGATAGATGTGGAAGAGGTTTCTGGTTATGATTACTCACCTGATGTGTCAGGGACTGACTGGGCTTTGTTAAAGCTCAGTGATGTCCAGATATTGCCTGGTGGTCTCCTAACACATTGTGGATTCATTCGTCACAGTGGTGGAATTAGCATTGTTGGACATCCAGATGGTGGAACGAAAAAGATTGAATCTTGTTTGGTTGTTTCATCTGAGAACCGGAATCGGGTTGTGGAAAGGCATTACAGTAACAATAAAGAGCCTGTCCAGTTCGTTACTCGCAGGTTCTTTGAAAAAGTGGCAGTCGATCTTAAACAGCGCAAACACCTTCTGACTTACGAGTCTTGTTTGTATTTTGGGTCGTCTGGCTCTCCTGTCTTTAACAAGGACAGCTATGTTGTTGCAATGCATCCAGGAGGGTATGCCTACCCTGGTGTGATGGGTCAAAACCAGAGTGTCATAGAGTTTGGGTATCCCTTTTCTGACATCATTGAGCACATCATTATTCAAATGGTGGAGAGAGAAAAGTTTAATGTGTTGAAAGAATACCTCAGTTGTAAATGTGCTCGACAGCAAAACTTTTTGGTTGGTGTGAAAAAGCTCATTGAGAGCAGAAATCTCACAAGGTTTAAAAATGTAGTGAACAGTTCAGTGGCTGTAGATGACGAGAGTTTGAAGGCTTTCTTTGAATTCTTCTCTCGGAGAGAGCAGCCAGAGCCCATGGATATTAACTGAGTGCACAGAAGGTTAACTGCAGACAGAAGATAAAGTGAGAACAGTTCGAGCAGTAAAAGCAGTTGTTATTTTTAATAAGTCAGGACACTTGTTTAAAAAAAAAAAAAAAGACTTTTTTTTTCAATTTACTCTTTCACATAAGGTTTTGTTAAACAACCGATGCATCATGTACTATAAATAATATTAATAATAATAATGCATGTATGCTGGTTCTGTGCTTTTGAAATGCAAGTAATAACGACTTTACAATGTTGTGTCTGGTTAAATTTGAAGAAACTAAGAGAATGTGCTCCGATGTTAAAGAGCTCAAATAATATGGATGTGATAAATATCATGTTGAGGTTTCTCATTTTGATGTGACATTTACACAGTAGTGTCTCAAATAAGTCTGGTTTACATTTATACCCTTTGTACTGTTTTATATCTATATTTTTCTCTTTTTTGTGCATGCTTTATTTCAAATTTAAAAATTTAGAATCAACTGTGGCTGAATATATATGGAGTGTTGATGAAAGGCTTCAAAATATCATACCTTATCAATATTTTCAATATGACCAGTTTATATCATATAGAATAGAATAGAATAGAATGGAATAGAATAGAATATTCATTTAATTGTCCCACAAGGGGAAATTTGGTTGGATAAATAAATAAATACGGTTTGCTGTTTAGTTGCTTTTTATGTTGTTGTTTTTTAATCATATGAGAGCCTGAATCAGGGTCACTTTCAGATTTATTTTCAGTAAATATCTGCCCTACACACAATGAACAGAATACTGACCAGATCTAAAGATGCAGGTTTATTTTGCTGTGTAGGGTTTGGTTTGTTTTTTTGTTTTTTGTTTTTTTAACTAATTGTAGGGTTTGCCTGCCAGACCCTACATGTGCCAAGAATTTTTGGTCGTTCACTGATACTCAGGTTTAAAAAAGTGCAAGACAATTTATCACTCCTATATATTCAAACTTCTGCAAGTCATTAATCCAAGAGTATCAGGTCACTCTGAAAGTTATGTGTTCTGGCTGGGAACTATATGTTAGCAAGTGCTGCGAATGAATCTCACACATTGCAGCGATGCTGATAATTTAAACTGAAACAACTTATGTAGGGACTCAAATTGTATTTAATCCAAAAATTCTGAATAAATAGCGTTATTTCACAGTGACTGCTTTCACAGCTGGACTATTTCAGTAGTTATCACTCAGTCTCTGTTTTCACACTTAATTTTTTACACCCTATAAAATGGTATGTCTTTATTTGAATTGTTTATTCAAAATGCATTCATTTTGTCAAGTCTTTGTTTCTGTACTCAGCTCTACATTTCATAGGTGGTTTAGTGATATTTCTTCACAAACCTGTTTCAGCTCATGCTAGAAAACTCCTCCTCTGTCATGGAGAGGAGGAGAATGTGCAACAAAAACAACTACCTGCTGAAATCGTCTGACAGACAAATTACTGCAACTCTCAGGAGCACCCTCCTTTCCTCCTTGAAGAGATCGACACAGCTTCATCATGTCGGCCTGTTGTAGACATGTTCTGGGTTTGCTCTTATCCATCATTGGCTTTTTAGGGACGATCTTCATCTGCGCACTGCCGTTGTGGAAAGTCTCAGCCTTCATTGGTTCAAGCATCACCACTTCTCAGATCCACTTTGTGGGTCTGTGGGTGACGTGTGTGATGAGGAGTACAGGCAAGATGCAGTGCAAATCCTACAATTCTATACAGGACTTATCTAAAGACCTGCAGGGTGCCAGAGTGCTCATCGTTTTTGCTATCATCATCGAGTTCTGTGGGATTCTGCTTAGCGTGGTTGGGAGCAAATGCATCAACTTTGTGTCAAACAAATGGCAAAAGACCAAAGTGGTTATAGCTTCCGGAGTCTTGTTTTTTATTGCCGGTATCTTGGTGGCCCTACCAGTCAGCTCATGTTGGATCAACCTCACCAATAGTATGAATTCCAACAG